>NC_034422.1:12635226-12636559 GCF_002078875.1 Numida meleagris
CCTTAACAGTGCCCAATTAATCCGCAATGTATGTCAAAGGTCTGGAGCCCACTGTAAACTGCTGAACCTTTGCAAAGATTTGTGTGTCTCTATATTGATCTGATTAGGACCGGGGTGCTTTTCCCTCGCTGTTACTGCGTGCAAAATAATAAAAATGCGGCTTTCCTTTTCCCACCTTTTTAAAAAGCTTCGCCTTCCCGATCTCTAATAGGATTTCTCCAAGTCGCCTCCAAACCTCCCTTTGCTGTTCGTGAAAAGCCTCGCTCCTTCTCTCTCTTTTTTTTTTTTTCCTTAGGGACTCCAAAGGGAATCAAGCGAAATGAAGTGATCTGCGAGACAGGCGGGGAGCGCGCGTTGGAGGGGATTTAGAGCAAATCTGGATTCGCTGTGAAACGTCCCGTGCTGGAAAACAAACAGCACCAGGGTGGTGGAATTGGATTGGGGGTTGGAGGGGGGGAGTGGGGGTGCAGAAAGGGCTCAGCCTTCGGGGGGGACTTCTGCGGCCGCCGGGTGCGGAGCGATGGCCGCCGGTCGGGGCTGGCTCCGCGCTCCGCTCCGACGCTGGGGCCGGGCAGCTCGTTTCTAATCTTCGGAGGGAGCGAATATAAAAGAGGAATTTATTAGCTTTCAGGCCATCCGAGGAATAAACATTGATTTTATTGACCTAATTATGGGCCAAATGACTCCTTCCATCGATCACGTAAAATACTTCATTTGGAGAAAAACAGGCGCGGGCGCCCGGAGGCGGGGAGAGCGGGTGGATGTGCTGCAAAAGGGAAAGAAAAGCAAAAGCTAGAAAATGCATGGAGGGGTTTTAATGCAGTTAACGTGCCCGTCGCGCTGGAGCGCGAGCCCCGTCTCCCAGACGTTGCAGTGCGGATGTTTTGCAAACTTAAAGCTTTTATGTCGAATTCCAATCCGGCCAGTCAATTTGGCTAAAATAGCATTAAACAAATGGACAGCGGTTTATTTATATTCCGCCCACTGTATTTTATAGACAGAGAAGAGTTATTTGAAATGTATTTTACAAGCACAAGACAACACGTCGTTTCGGACCGAGAGCAGTGATTTCTCGTAATTAGAGCAGACTCAACACTAATAAAGCAGCAAACAGGCTCTTCCCTGGGCTTAAACCCTGCTACCGTCCTTAGCGCTTTCCTGCGGACGGGGATTGCATATTCGTTGGCGAGGGAGGGAGCGCACCTGAAGGCACCTGTGTGGGGCATTCGCTCTGGGCTGCTTCCCTGCTCTTGCCAGGGCGGGCAGCGCTCATGAAAAGCGAGTTTTTAATTTTTTCTTGCTGGCCGGTGACAGCGAGACCTGCCTTTGGATT
>NC_034422.1:12636579-12645713 GCF_002078875.1 Numida meleagris
TTTCGGGGGAGGGGGCGGTGCAGGACGAGACACAGTTTTGGCAGGATGTTTGCTCCCTTCTTATGTCACCTGAAATATTAGTTCTCACCCACCTCCCTCCAGCCCTGAGTGCAAGGGGCTCCGGCGGATACTTTCTGCGCAGCTGTTCCGCAAAGCTCGATCTTTCCCTTTCCAGCCTCTAAACTCTGCTCCGTTTTTCTCTCTCCTCGACGCGCTATTCCTCCCTCGAGACCAGCTTCGGAGCTCAGGGGCTTCCTCCCTACCCTTGCAGCAAAGCGTGACGGCCGAACTTCTATTGCCTGCAGCCAAACTCCCTGAGTCCCTCGGTCCCATAACGCGATGAAAAACGCCGGGGCCGGGCCGGTGCTGCACGGTGCCCGCACCCACCTCTGCTACCCCAACCGTGCTTGGCAGGGCCCGGGGCCACCCGCAGGTGAACGCGGGTCCCGCAGGTGACAGCGGGCGGTGGCGGCGCCATCCGGTGGCCGCAGCCCCGAGCAGTCCCGGGCAGCCCCGGGCAGCCCCCGGCACCCGCTTCCCGAGCTCGGTTCTGCCGGGCGCGCTCCCTCCTCCCTGCAGATAGGGCTTTATGCAGAACATCTGGAAGGGAAGGCGAAATAAACGACAACGCTTTTACACCACTTCCTACTTAACTTTTCTTTTTATGTGGCTGCTCTGGATTTTCCGACGCTTTGTACTGCTCCAATCTTGTTTGGATGTTCGTACATGTAATACTCTGCCCACTTCAGCTCTTTGGGACGGGCTTCTCTTGTGTTTTCTTCCTTCCATCCCCCCTCAACACCCCTCCACATCCCAGCGCGCAAGGTCTTTCACAATCCGCTCTGCTCACTTCGCTGCCGGAGACGGACGGTCAGGGTCTGTGCGGACTGTGCCTCCCGTAACCTGTCCCGGGGGAGGGCAAGCGGCTCAGCGAGCGGCGGGCACCAACCGCGCCTGTGCTTTGCGGGAGGTGAGCTGCCCGCACGGCGCTCCCACCGATTCTCTCCCAAAGCCCCCATTCTCCTGCCACCCTGTCGACCTCTTGTCTCCGACGAACAGGATTTTTCCCTGACCTCGGATCGAGACAATTGTCCTAATGGTATTTAAAGAAAGCGTGGATTAAGCATATGTGAATGCTTTCTCCGTTATTTAAACTGGAACCACCAAAGCTAGCGTGCCCGGCCTCGCTAACGAGGCAGGGGCTGTTGGGGGGCCGCTCCCACGGCCCCCGAGGTGCTTCGCGAACCCGAACGCTCTCGGCGAATTGGGAAACATATTCCCAGCTGCCGTTGAGCTCCCAGATTGCCCTAAATCCGGCACCAAAGTTGCGAGAAAGCACTTCTTCCAAACGGCAGCGCGTACCTAGCAGCCCGCGGTGATGCCCACTGTCCCCGCGTGCCGTCCTACCCCACCCTCCGTGTCACTGCAACACTTTACACCGCCGCCGCTTTCCGAGACCGGAGCTATTGAATTTTCCTTTAAGTCCCTGCCTTTACGGAAGCGGCTGCAGCAACAGGTGAGCGGAGGGGAGGCGGTTCGGGGCCGGGGGCTGCAGGCACAGAGCCTCCCGGTGTGCACCGAGCGATGCGGGGAGCCCGGCGCGGGGCGAGTAGGACCCGAAGCGAGAAGCGGCCCCTTCTCCTCTCCTCCCTGAGGGATGCAGCGAGGGGAAGGATCCACTCCGGGATGAGGAGCGAGAGCTGAACAAATATTGTTTACACCTGCGACGCGAAGCTGGCTGCTCTCCGCTCCGCTCGGCTTTAATTGGAAATCTTTTCCGTATGCCCCAACTCCCGGATCATCTGGGTTTCATAAATGTTCACAACACCCCCGCTGCTCCGGAGAAACGCTGGGGCAGGAGTCGGCTGTGCCCGTACTTCTGGATCCCGGCAGAGGACACAGCGGCAGGAGAGCGTGGCCTGCGACGTGCTGAGGGTCCGGGAAGGGTGGGGTGATGGGGAGAGCCATCAGGTGGGGGCTGCGAAGCACACGTATGTCCGCGCACACACCTACAAAAAAAGCGAGGAGCAAGTGCAAGATCGAAAACAGAGCCTCTCTTTCCTGCAACCACGTGTGCCATTAAAAGCAAATCATTCAAAGTAGTTTTAAACTATAAAAGCACGAGATCTTTCCCCTTCTGTTATTTTTATTTTATTTTATTTTGGAAGGGGGTACAGATCCCGTCTCCCCCTCTCGGGTGACCTCGAAGGACCGGTTTTTTCACTTTCCCATGTGCGCGCATTTGCGCTTTCCGGAAATCAATCTGAAGTTTGTTCAAAATTCTAAACTAAAATAAAACGGCGCTGCAAAACCTCCCACGCCCTAAAGACAGAGAAGATCCCTTTTATAAAAGACATTCCCAGCTCGTTCCACTCCCCACGGAGACCGTCTCTGGAGGGTTTCGCTGGGTCCCGTCTCTGTGTGTGCCGAGCAATGAGCTTTTCCCTGACGTGCAAAAGGGACGGGGCTGCCGGTGGGACTGCCCGGAGTCCCGAGGGCAGCGAGGTGCGGGGCTCTGACTGCCGGCCCGGGGGATTTGTCCCCTGGCAGCACTGAGAGCTGGAAAGAGGTGGAGGAGGATGAGGGGACTTCCCTAGTCCAATATCACCTTTTAGAGTGTCGCTGGGACGCAACCCGCAGCTCTCTCTCCCTCCCTCCCCTGCACGTCGGGTGTCACCTTTAGGCTGGCCGCAGTGGCCAAGTTGTACAGGGAAATTCTCCGCCACCGAAAAGTTTCCCAGGGCCGGGCTGGCACATTTCGGTGCCTTTCGCAGCCCCTGGATGGATGCGGGGCGGGCGGACCCCTGCGCCGGCGCTGCGGGCAGATGCCTGGGGTAAGACAGAGGAGGAAAAACTGTTCCCAGCAGCCCCCAGGCGCCCTTAGTGGGGCACTGAAAATAAATGAAGCTCTTCCCTCCTCCCCTCGAAAATCGGCAGGTTTTTTATTTTTTTTTCTGTGTGTTTACGTGTGTTTTCAGTGGCGAGAATTTTGCGCTTTTTATCTCACTCGAGAGGGAGCAAGTGACATGCAGTTACTGGGACGGTGTCATCCCGAGGGTCCCCTGCTCCGAGCAGCCACCCGCAGCCACCCAGCTCGGGGCTTCTCCGTCCGGCAGGAGACGGGAGGAGTTAAACAAAACGGGAGAACGGGAGAAGGAAAATGAGGAGCGGAGATAGACGGGGAGAAGCGCGGCTCTTGGGGTCGGAGCACCGCGATCACTGCAGGGAGCGAGCCCTGCCCGGCCGGGGGAATTGGCTGGGGCACGGCGGCAGCTCGGGTTTGGTGACAAACGTCGCGTACAGACAGAACCTGTCCGATGCCTCCCCTCGCCTGTCATTTATCTCCTGCCGGGGGGCGTGCGTGGGGGGGGGTTAGATCTCTCTTTAATTGAAACCTAGTAAGGAAAATAGTAATGGATACCAGGCTCCGATTGAGAATACGTGTCCGCGGCTACATGATGAGTGTTAGTTCAGCAGACTTTAAGAAGCCAATTCTTCTTCTCTGTCATTTCTCTATTGACAGTAGCCCCTATTAGATTTACCATGTCCTTTTGCAACAGCTGTTTCCCCCCCCCTTTCTCCCCCGGGCCGAGGTATCAATCGATCGCCGGGTGGCTCCGTGGCATCTCGATGAAAATGGGAGCGAAGTGCGGCAGCGCCGGTGCCAGAGGCTCCCGGTTTCCCTCCGCGCTCCGTTGCAGCCGGCGCCCGCCGGTGCCTCGGGGGTGTCCGGGGGGTGCCCGAGGGCGGGGGTCGGAGCAGACCCCGGGGAGGTGGGCAAGGTTCCAGCGCTGGGGCTGGGCTGTTAAAGAACACGGCCGATGGTCAAAGCAGATAAAATCGGTTTCTCTCGCCGGGTGCCTTGTTCTACTGGGTCTGCAGGGAGCAGGCGGGGGTGGGGGGGGAATGCCGCATCTGGAGAGCTGGAGGGCTCCTTCGGGAAGGCTCGTCCCTCCTCGGGATTGTTGTGGTGTTGTGTGTGTGTGTGTGTGTGTTTAAATAATTGAATAAATGTATCCACTCGTTCCCTCTTTCTCACTCACATGCAGGCACACAAAGACAGCATTGAAAAGATAGATCTGTTTGACTGTAGGAAACGACAATTAGTTCTACTTCCTGAGCGGCAAACTGTATGTATACGCCTGACTATATTTTTTAAATCTTTATCCAGATAGTGAGCTCTATTTACAATTTCTGCTTAGCCAGCAGTGGTGGAAGCAGAAAGATCGGAGTAGAGAGAGTGGGTGGGGAGCAGGGCTTTCATTGCGCCTCTGCTAGGAGCATGCTGCAGGATCATGTCTTGGGGAAAGGGCAGCCCTGGCTCGGGGGGGAGGGGGTGAGGGGGGAGAAGGGGTGCTCTGGGGTGGGGACTCGCCTCCGGGTGCCCTCTGGTTTTCTTCTCCCATCCGAGGAAAAATGGATGGGGCTGGAGAGCATCAGAGCTGTTTAGGGACGGGGACCAGGTGACAGCGGGTCTTGCTGCAGGGATGTGAGTGGTTATGGTGTTTGGGAGGGGTCCATAAATATATAGCACCCTGATGTCCCAGCTGTTTGCTGAGCTGGCAGCGAGCAGGAGCCAGGCCGTGTGCCGGGCCGTGCCGGGACACTGCAGCCTTTCCTGCAGGGACACACCCCAGGGATGGCTGGAGGATGAGAACTTTTCTCCAGCCACGCTTTTCTCTTGTATTTTTTCTGGTGCCCCGAGGAAGTGCGTGTAAAAGTCTCCAGCTCCCTCCAGCCCTGCAAGTCCCAGGAACGTGGACAAGTGGCCTGGTCAGAGAGAGACATGTGTCGGGTTAGTTTTTTGTTGTTTTTTTTTCCTGCTTGTATTTCTAATCCCTCGCCATACTCCTTTGGTCCTGGGCAGGTTATTTTGCAAAGTGTTCACGTCAGGCTTTCCCTAAAATTCAGTCGGCAACTGGAGGAAGAGCTCTGCCAAAGGGAGAGCAAAGAGCTGCTGCAGTGACCCCCTTCCCTCCCCCGCAGCAGTTCATGATGTCTGAGTGTATAGACTCGCCTCCTAAGGAGCCCGTTTCATTGTGCCCGCGGTCTGGGACGGAGCAGTGCCAGCACCGGCCTCAGTTCCTGACACCTTTCTCTGGGATCGAGAAGGACCCGGGCAGACGGGGGAGCAGCGCTCAGAATAAGCGCTTCATCGCCGCCCCCCGAGTATTTACGGCAAAGCTGCCAAAGTAAACGAGCCCACTGCATTTTATTTTGGATAAACATAGCCCGGCCGCGGCTGAATTGCCTTCCGAGGGCTGGGGGCTGAGCGGAGGCTGTGGCTGGACGTGATGGAGGTGCCTGGGAGGAGGGATGCTCGGACCTGCAGTGCCGTAAGGAAAGGCATCGAGAGGTTGGAAAGTCCCACTAGCGCGGTGCGCGGGTCTGCTGGCCTTGCTCCCTCCTGCACAGAACCCACGAGCACCGCTGTCAGCCCGGCACGCATGGGGTGCAAGGGGACTCCCCGGCTTTCGCTGCTGGATCACGGATTTGCGGTGAACCCAGCGCACGGCTCCCTCCTCCCCGGGGCGCGCACACCCACGCAGCCTCCCCTGCACACGCACACGGGGCTCGCAGCACGCACGCACGCCTTGGAGCGGCTCCTGCAGGCTTGGGAGAGGACGTGTAGGCTCCGCAGTCGCGCTGCCATTCTTTCCCTCCTGCCTTCTCCCTCCAGCTGGCTCTTCGGGCCACCGGGGGAGGCTTGCCGCACGCCCCGATCTCTCGTGCAAACGCTAAAAAGTTGCTTAGGAGGGCGAAATCTGAGCAAGCGGAGCTCTCCCACCCGCTCAGCAACCAGGGCCGCTCTGTTTTTCCTCCGGCCTGCATTGAACCAGGGGAAAAGCAGCGAGGTTGCTGGCTCAGAAGGTGGCCGGGGGTGCTGGGGGCCCTGCGAGCCTCTCCCCCCGGCCCGGCCTTTGGCTCCTGCGCTCCGAGATTAGAGAGCCGCGGCCCGGGGAGCCAGCGGGGACCTTTCATGGCTCTTTGAAGCGCCAAGATAGTGTCGGCCTTGGTGCAGCGCGGCCTGCAGACGGGCCGGGGGCAGCCGGCTATCTCGGCGTGCTATCACCCGGCCTCCCCCCGCCACAGCCCAGTTCCCACCTCCGCCCGGCTCCCGGCCCTTCGCGCTGACCTGTTCTTCTTTTCATTTTCTTTTTCTTTTTTTTTTTTTTTTTTTTTGCCTTACTCTCTTTCCTCCCCCTCTCGCTCTTCGTTTTTGCAGGCCTTCTTATATATTTATTTCCGCGCGTCACTTATTTATTTATTTCTGGCAAAGAGGCGGCTAACAAGTAGCTGGAAGCACTGGCCAATATTTAACTAAGATGGCTGGCCATCAGGTCCCCTTTTGTTTGCTTGCAAATTAATCATCCAGCGCGCAGTCGGCGCCAGGGTAGATTTATCACACACAGGAGGGGGAATGAGGCGGCCGAAGGGAGACAAAGACTGTTCGCACCTTCCCGCTTTTGATCTTAGATTAGTGCAGCCTCCCTTCATAATACGAGTCTCCAGGGGGCTTCGTCGGGGAGGTCACTCGGAACTGGCGGAAGTTTGCACGCCATTAGCCAGACGCTGACATTGAAAATCATAAGCGGCAAACGCTTGATTTCCCTCCGCGGGCCGCCGCGCGGGTGGGTGCCGAGCGCTGCGCAAGGTGCGGGGCGGGCGCGGAGGGCACCAACGGCTCCGGCCTCCACCGTGGCCCCGAGGGCGCGTACCGGAGGGGCGGGCACGGGGAGCGGGGCGAGGCGGCGCTGGGAGCGGCTGCGCTTGTCCTGCGAGAGCCCGCGGGCACCTCCCGGTCCCTGGCAGACAGCTGCGGCCTGCTTCGGGCAAACTGCGGCCAAGTTTCTCCGAGCCGTTCCACCAACAAACAACAGCTTTTTCGGGCGTTTGTTGTGGGTTTCTTAACGGGAAGGTTCTGGGGTTCCCGCTGTGGCTGGAGGCGGGAGCTCTGGCCCCAGTGCCGAGCAGAGCTCTCAAGAAAGTCTCGCTCCCTCCGCTGCGCAGCCGAGGCAAGCGCTGCGCGGGCTGCTAAGCTCTTGGTTCCTTGAAATACACGCTCCCCCCCACCCCCGCCCTTGTCTTTTCCCCACATCTTCTTTGAATGCATTACTCCCGCTTCCTTTCCTCCCTCCTCCTTTCCACCCCCACCCCCGACCAAAGGGGAGATATTTTGGTGAAAGCAAAGCGATCCTAGACGCTGGTTACTACAGGGACTTCACCAAGCTGGCGCCAAGCGCTCTTAACCATGTGCGTCAAAAATGCAATGCTAGAAGAGCTAATCACTTTAGAGGTTCCGCTCCCATCTGCGCGCAGGCTCTCCCCGCTGCCCTCCCGCAGGATTATCTCCCCCTCTTTTAGGGCACGACATGGGGCGCGGGACTATCCCCCCGGGGCCCCCATTCCCGAAGGGATCAGGCACCTCCTGGCACCGCCCGAAACGCGCGTATCCTGCGCACCCACGCCCCCACCCGACACGCACGGCCACCAGCAGACACGCATCCACGGTCACGCACCCCCCGAACACGCTGACACTCGCACAAGCCCCGTCTTGCTGCCCCGCACTGTCAGCCCCCCGGGAACACGTATCCCAGAAACTGGCAGGCGGACCGGCGCAGACGCGGATCCACGCGTGGGGGCTGCCCCGCCGGGAGCGGGACCAAGAAGGGGGGACCGGGGCTGGGCCCCTCGCCCGCCGCTGCCCCGCACCGCGGCCCGGCCGCGGGGAAAGCCGCACTTCCCGTCTCCTCCCCGCGCACCTCATGGAAGAGGAGGGGTGTGGGAGCGTAACCCTCTCGGCGCCGGGGCCAGCCGAGCGGCCGCACTCCTCCCATCTGCTCAGAAAGAAAAAAATACCCCCCCCCTCCCGTTTTAAAAATTATTTTCAAATTCTATTTTATTCTTTTAATTTTTCAGCCCCTCCCAGCGGGGGGAGGGGGACGCGCTTTACCGTCCGCAGGCGATCAGCAGCCGCTGGGCTGGGAATGAGCGGAGCGCGGCCCCGGCTGCCCGCAGCCATCACCCCGAGAGCACCGCGGCCGGGCCGAGCCGCCCCCGCGTCGGTTCCCACCCCCGGGTCTCGGTCCCGGGTGCGGGGGGGGTCGGGAGGGGAACGGCCGGAGGCCAGGCCTGGAGCTGTTTTCTGCTTTAAAGGAAGCGACTTTCCGGGGAGGGGGGGGGACGACCCGAGCCGGCGGCGGAGGGGCAGCGGGAACCGGCGGCAGGCACGGCGCAGTGGGGACGGGTGTGCGGCCCGAGGGGCTCCGGAGCCCCGGGTTTTTTTGCGGGGGGGGGGAGAGCACACCAAGGTTCCCGCGGCCTCCTCCCCCCACCGGCCACCCCCGCCGGCCGGGCCAGAGCTCCGCTCCCGGCGTAGTTGAGGTGTGGTGGGGGCACCTGGGGCTGGACCCCCCCCCTTCACCTTGCCTGGAGGCCGCCTCCTTCCCTCCCCACCCCCCGGCTCCCGATCCGCCCCCGCCGCCTTCCCAGCGCTGCCGGGAGCCGCAGCGGAGGGAGCTCCTACCGAGCGCCGGCAGCGCCCAGCTGCCATCTCGCCGGGGCCAGGGCCGCTCTCCGGGCACGGCGGGGCCGGGCGGGGGGCGAGGCGGCCCCAAGAACCCCCCCTAGAGGCGGCTCCCGGCCGCCCGGCCCGGTGCCGCCTGCTCCCTCCCCTCTGATCATGTTGACATATTCACACGGCACGGAGTACTAGTGATGCTTTGCTGCAACGTTACAGTTTCCGACACCTTCTTTTTATAACTCGGCTCTGTCCCCCTTCCACTCGACCTGTCAAAACCACGCCTATGGAGCCACACAATTGGTCCGAAAGCGTCAAAGAGCCAATCAAGGAGGCTCCAGCTCCCTTGTAACCCACAACACATCCATACAATCTGGTGCACGCAGAGCACAGACTCACAGGGAATTCTCAGAGCTGAGAGGCTCCTTCTCTCTCTCTCCTCTCTCCTTCTCTTTCTCCCCCCCTTCTCCTCCTTTCTCTCTCTTTCCCTCTCTCTTCCTCCCTCTCTCCTTTGCTGGAGCGTTGCTGGAGAGGAGACAAGCGTATCATTCTTCCAGATTTATTTTCTTTTTTTTTTCTTTTTTTTTCTTTTTTTCTTTTCTTTTTTTTTTTT
>NC_034422.1:12645754-12656386 GCF_002078875.1 Numida meleagris
GAAAGAGAAAGAGAAGGGGAAGGGAAAAAAAAAAAGGAGGAGGGTGAAAGAAAGAAGAGATCCTGATGGAAATCAGGGCACTCTGACCAGCTCCTGCTCGGAGCGGGGGAAGGCGAGGCGGAAACGAGATTTCCCTACAAGTTTTGCTGCTGCCGCTGCCTGAAGGTTGCTGAGGAGCCTTGCCGGCTCGGCGAGGGGGGGGGGTGGGTTTATTCGCTTCTCTCTGCTTTCCCTCCCTCCCCAGCCTCTGCTCTGCAGCCTGCCCGTACGGAGGAAAGGTGGAGGGGTGGGGGGGAGGGGGGGGGCACAGCCAACCGCCCAAAAAGCGAGCCCGGCTTCCAGCCGCCACCCTCCGCGACGGAAGAAGAGAAGGGGGACTGAGAGCACGAGAAAAAAGAAGAAGAGGAAAAAAAAGGATCTCGGCTTGTCCAGCTCTTCCGCGGCAACGGGAGCAAGCAGCGAACCCGGTGGATTTTTTTCTCCCCTTCTTCGGCATTGCTTTTCAAGCGCAAGGACTTCCACTCGGGAAAAAAAAAACCGCAGAGACAGAACAACAACACAAAAAGCAAGACGAATAATGAACAATCCTGTTACCCCGCTGTCCCGAGGGCCGAGGATGTGCCCCGGTTCGGGAAGTTGTAGGCTGTAGAAGTTCTGCCTCTCCCCCATGTACTGTGCTGTCTAGAGCTTGTTTCCCCCCACCTTATTTTTTTTTTCTTTTTGGTGCTTTCTCGTTGTTATTGTTATTATCTTAATTTTTCTTCTTCATGATGTGCTGTTAGAAACCACTCCAGGACTACTCCAGCAGTAGGAAGACCGAGGAGTGGAGTGGATGAATATACCGATGAGAGATCCAGTGATCCCTGGGACAAGCATGGCTTATCATCCTTTTTTACCTCACCGGGCACCGGACTTTGCCATGAGCGCCGTGCTGGGACATCAGCCCCCCTTCTTCCCGGCCCTGGCTTTGCCCCCCAATGGGGCGGCCGCCCTCTCCCTCCCCGGGGCCCTGGCTAAGCCCATTATGGATCAGCTAGTGGGGGCTGCAGAGACTGCTATCCCCTTTTCTTCCCTGGGCCATCAGGCAGCAGCCCATCTGAGGCCTTTAAAAACTCTGGAGCCAGAAGAAGAAGTGGAAGACGACCCAAAAGTGCACCTGGAAGCCAAAGAGCTTTGGGAACAATTCCATAAAAGAGGCACGGAGATGGTGATCACCAAATCGGGAAGGTAGGTCTCGGGCAGGGGTCGTGCTTGAATTTTCGGGCTTCCTCCCTCTCCTCGGTCTCTACACCCGGCAGCCTGCTCCGGAGCAAGGCTTTCTCCGGCACTGCCTCCATCGAGCTTATTTCATCTGGAATTAGGAAAAGTGCGAGGCAGCTGCAAAGCCCTGCTGCGGGCAGCGCACTCCGGGGAAAGGCTCAACTATTGAACCACGAACCGGCCACTCTCGGTGCGTGCACAGGGGGCGAGAGGGGCTCTTCATGGTTCAGCAGCTTAATACTTTCTGGGAGCAGAAAGAAAATAATTTGGGGCTGGAAAAGGCGCCGGCCTGATTGCAGCCTTGCTGCACGCGGTTTTTCTTCTTTCACGGAGAGAAGGGGAAATGTAGCAAAAAATATCTGTAGCGACGTATCTCTGCTGGTGAAGTGGTAGCTGCAGGAGGGCAGGGAGATTCTGTTTATCAGCTGCCTCGCTTGTGCCCGTGTCTCTGCGTGATGCAGGCATGCATTTCTGCTGACTAATTATATCTGGAAATGCACAAAAAGCGGCGAAAAGCACTCGCACTGCTGCAAGGAAGAGTTTGCAGCTCCTGCAGGAGCGCGCTGCGTGTCCATGTATTTATATAACCTTCACGTGTGAATGAATGAACGCACACGGCGCGTATCACGCTCTGCATTTCGGCATTTTATAGGTTTGCACATCTGAAATCCCTCTCTATATTCTCTCCTAATTGACGTCCGTGCTCTTTTACAACTCTACCTGCGGATGTGATGACATGCAGCGAGCGAACCCTTCGCGCTCGGCCGTGTTTCTAACGCACGCCCTGGGGAAGGCAGCAAACAATCGGCGCGCCGTCTGCCGGGAGAGCGGCCGGGGGAGAAACCGCTCCCGAGAGCCGCCTCGGGTCGCTCTGCTGCGGCTTCAGCCCTCGCACCGCGCCGGTTGCAGGCTGCGGGCTTAGGGAAAGAAAGCCCCGAGAGCAGCAGGGGGAAAAAAAAAAACAAACTCCCCAGCTCGCTTTCCTGCCTTTCCCAAGTTTTCTCTCTTAATTGTGGTCGAAAGTTTTGCGCGAAAGCCTCGGCGAGTGTTAGGCGCTCTTACGTGTTGCAAAGTCATGTGTTTCCTTTTAAGTTGGGCTTGCCGAATGCCAACCGCTCGATATAATAAACAGCAAATTTGTGGTATCCTGTTGCAGTTTGGAGCCGGACTTAGGAGCGGAGGGGAGCGCGGTTCGCAGGGAGCCCTCTGCACAGACGTGTGAGCAGCCGCTGGGACCTTACAGCTCTCACCGTGGTCTCCTCTCCTCTTTGGTTAATTAAAAAAGCCCCCCCTCTGCTCTCTAACGACGGCGCGGGACGTAGAAGGGAGGAATATTTTTAATTGGGGCGCGATCTGCTTCTATTCCTTTGTTTAACGAAGGAAAGAAGTATACAAATAATGAGAGATCTGAGAGAACTGAATGAGGCTTTGCTGTTTAGGAAGGGAGAGGTGGGTGCCTGCCAGGGGCACGTTCCGTGTCCCACCCGAGGGACGGCTTTCTCCTGCAACTTGGGAGCATTGGAAAAATCTGTGGGCGGGGGCAGTTTTCTGCTTCTGAGGGACTGAGGGCTACCAAGCTCTAAGAGCTCACTCCAAAGCTGTGATTGTTACTGTTTTTTTTTTTCTTTCGTTTCTTCTTTTCTTTATTTCCCCTTCTCTGCCCGTAGGAGAATGTTTCCTCCATTTAAAGTGAGATGCACTGGACTGGATAAAAAGGCCAAGTACATTTTATTGATGGATATTGTGGCGGCTGACGACTGTAGGTACAAATTCCATAATTCCCGGTGGATGGTAGCCGGCAAAGCTGACCCTGAAATGCCAAAGAGAATGTACATCCACCCGGACAGCCCGGCCACCGGAGAACAATGGATGTCCAAAGTCGTCACCTTTCACAAGCTGAAGCTCACTAACAACATCTCCGACAAGCACGGATTTGTGAGTCCTTTTCCCCTCTCCCCAAGCCGTGTTCCCCCGCAGTGCCCGGCCGAGAGCTTTCCCAGGCACTGCAATTCAGGCACCACACGTGTGGGAAATGGGGAATAAACAGCCCCATTTTCCACGCAGCCGGCTGGCGTGCGTGTGTCCGGTTAGAATGTTCCTTTCTTTTTCTGCTGCTGAGGTCAGGATTAAACAAGCGAGTTTATTCTGCGAGCTTTCCAAACACCCAATCCGTGCCGTTCAGAATTAACTTTCGAGATATATTTCCAACATAGTGCAACTCGATATATCTCGGAGCTGCATTGGCTTGATATAGATGTGTAATATATTTTTAATAGAGACGATCACACTTTTTAAGCATAGGAAAATGATATGCATATGTGTATAAAGGGCTTAAAGGCCTAAGTATGCAAACATTTAAATATATATTAATCTGGATAACGTAAAGTAAGCCAGGGTGAAAATAAACAGGACCAAAAGCAAAGGTCAAGTTGCCCATTCATGTCTATCCACTCCTTTACATTTACTGGGCGTGCAGAGATAAAAAGCTCCCCCTGCGAGTGAAATCAAACAAACTGCTGATAAGTGCCCGCCGCTCCTCGCCGTTTCTTTCCATTCCTGGGAAAGTCTGGAGCCGGGGCTGCGGTGGTGGCCGCGGTCGGGGGATCTCTAATGCGCTGAAGATTGCATTCGCTGCCCGTGATTCGATTAGACGATCCGCTCTTGCCTCTCGCAGAAGGCCTTAAGTGGATTGAGGCGAGCAATTAGACCTGACCAAGGCGCTCGTGGTGGCGTTGCTATTGTAGCTGCTGTCTCTGTTTTATTTTTATTTTCTTTTTGTTCGCCTTGAAATCTAAAGCCAATGCGTCCGAAGCCCAAATAACCTCCGCAGCACCCCCCCCCCCCCCCCCCCCCCCCCCCGCGGGAAATCTCCTCTGGCGTCCAGCGGGAGAGCCTCAGCGCGGTGAGCCGGAGCTGTCAGCGCTTTGTGCTGGATGCTGCGCGGCGTGTGCGTGTGTTTGCGGTGCGCTCGGGGCACGCAAATGAGGAGAAAGCTCAGGGCAGCGCGGGTGGGTGCTGCTGGCTCTCACCCTGTTCTTTTCCCCCCCACCCCACCCCCCCGGCCGCTCCCCACCGCAGACCATTTTAAACTCCATGCACAAGTACCAGCCCCGCTTCCACATCGTCCGAGCAAACGATATTCTCAAGCTTCCCTACAGCACGTTCCGGACCTACGTGTTCCCAGAGACTGAATTCATCGCAGTGACCGCATACCAGAATGATAAGGTAAGGAGATTAAGAAAGGATTTGTTTTACGTGTTTTGGCTTTTCAGAGAGCTTTTACTCTGCATTGTTCCCTTAAAAATCACAAAGCCCATCCCGCTCTCCTCTACCCCCGCTTGTTTCCCCCAAATCCTCCCGCTCCGACTTTGGGACCGCGCTGGGGGAGGGCGTCGGGAACTCTCCCGCAGCCGACCCTGGGCAGGGCAATTAAAAGAAGGGCTGTGTGTGTGTGAGGGGGGGAGTACTTAGGATATACACATATTTTTTTGCTCTCCGGCGTGGGGAAAGGGGTCTGGATGGGGTGAGGATCGCTGCTTTCAGTGTGGATTTAATCTAAGACGCATCAGAAAAAGAATCTGATCCGTGTGTCGAAAGACAGAGGGGGGAGAGCAGTGTGGCTGGAGATTTTGTAATTCTTCCTGGCCTTTGTGCTGTTTTAGCTCCTTTAACAGCAATTGGCAATAAGGCTGGAGCGCACGTCTGGTTCCTATTATTATTATATTATGATATTTTTTTTCATCCTGCAGTGTTTTATTATTTTTTGTGGTGCAGAAATATGCTCTGATCAGAGAGGAGTATCTCGCTCAGATTTAGCTGGAAGGTCTCACAGAGCCGGGGCGAGAAAGTTTGCAGCGCTGCAGACGCTGCCTTCCCATTTCTGCCGCTTTATTGTTGCTCGCAACCAAGGTGGTATATTTGGGAGCCTGGCAAAAGGCAAATTTACGATAATTAAGTCAAGTGGAAGGAAGTGAAAGAGCCAAGAAGGGGCTCTTATTTTTCTGTCTATAAATTGGTGCTTGGTGCTTGTGTGCCTGAAGAGCAGAGCTGCGCTGACCCCGCTCGCTCCGTCCCTCTGTCCGCTGCCATCCCCCACGGCCCAGAGCCAGGCACAAGGAGGGGCTGCACCCTTCCTTTTCCAAAATTCCCTCTCTGGCAGTGCTTGGCACGCATTGCTCTCACTTTGCTTGCCCGTTTGCGAGGAAACGGAAGGCGAACGCGTGCAGAGCAGACGTTGCTTTGGGAGTTATGCACGGGGCTGTCCTGCCCAGCCCACAGCTGAAGCATGGGAGCAGTGTCTCCAGCCGAGTGCTCTGATATCGTGGCAGGGGGAACAGGGAGGAGGGAGTCAGGAGCGTGGCCCAGATCCCATAGCTGGGGGTCTCACCTATTCTGGCGAGGGTTTTCCCTGTTCCCTCCTGCCCGTGTACGCGGGAGGATTTGGAGAGGGGAACCTGGGAGCTGGTGCTGCTCAGTGTCCAAAGCTGTTTGCTCACTGGGTCCCACTTTCCTCCCAAACTGGAAATTGTAGAGCTAGCCTGGATCCCATAGGATCCCCCAAACGACCCCTGAAATCCCTACCACCCCATCCCCGCCCCGAATCAGCCCGCTCCTGGCACCCCCAGCACCCCAACACACGCACACGCGCGGGACATAATGCGATTATACGAAGTATTTTATTATAGCGAGGGGGTGGGTATGATTCCTTTGCGGTTTAATTATGGCATTTAAAGAGTTTAAGCGCAGGCATAACTCGCATGGATCGCGTTGCACGGCTAAATGAATTCCGATGTGGTGGCGGAGACATGGAGCTCTTTCATTGCCACCACGACCCGCCTCACCGGCTGGCCCCAAAATGCGAGCATTCACCCCAAAATCCTGCCCCATGCACCGTGTGCTGCTGCCTGGGCTGTGGGAAGTGGGGAGGAGGAGGACATGTCGGTCGTCCTTTTACCAAATCTCCTTCTTTCTGCCCCAACCCCGCTTTGGTTTGGTTTTCTTTTTTTCTTCTCTCCCTGTAGATCACTCAATTAAAAATCGACAACAACCCCTTTGCCAAAGGTTTTCGGGACACCGGGAATGGAAGGAGGGAAAAAAGGTGAGTTTGGAAACACTACATATGGGCACCTCATTTGGATTTCGTGCGCAAGGCTCAGAACATGACCAGAGGTCAAAATCACCTCGCATTTCCTCCAAACCACACTTCCCCCCGACAAAATTAATAAGGATCTCGTCGTTAATAACGCAAAACCGATTGCACGTGAGCTCCTCCGTGCTTTCTGCGTTTACTTTTTGCATCGCACAGGAAGGCCGGCGAAAGCAATGGCTGCAGATGAAGGAGATGGTGAATGCTACCGAAGGAATGAGTTTTCCTTAACGTTTTGGCAGGAATATTGCACCCCCACAGATTGTGGCTGGGACTGGAAGCGGGGAGAAGTGAGGGCAGCGCTGCTCTGATCTCCCCCAGCATTTTCCCGCAGACTCTCCTGAAAAGCGTAGAGGAGAAACATAAAAACAAACTGCTCTGACAGCGGTGTCCCGAGAATATGGGAATAACACCCATAGATTAGTTTTAATGGGACACGACATTTTTTTATTTTTTAAAATATTGGCCGAAAGAGAGAAGGGGATTTTCTTTATTTTTTTTTTCCCTAGGTGGGGAATAAGTCTTTGCTTTGTTTTGTTACAGGAGACAGGATATTTTAGCCATTTGCACTCAGTTCTAGATAATGAATAAATATGTCTGTTCCTTTTCTTTCTTAAAAAAAAAAAAAAAAAAAAAAAAAAGAGGGGGAGGGAGGATGTAATGTTAAACAAGAGGCCTTTCTCCGTGCCCAGAACTGAACCCAGCATACCACACACGCACACACGCCAGCTCCTCTTGTCCGTCAGTGTGAAAATAAAGCCAATGCTGGAGCCACAGGACGGAAATGATTTCTAATTTCTCTCTAAATATAAATAGATTTTACTCCGGGTTAATTGTTGGTGAAAAGATTACATAAAGTGCCTAACAAAATAACCACTTCCTAGCAATCTTAGCAACCATTAAGATGGCTCATATCTCTGGAACATCCTCGCGTTTTAAAAGCTAATCTCCAGGGAACAGTTCCCTCTGCCACCCCCCTCCACCCCCCCTAGTCTTTAATATCTGCCGTACTCGGGATCACTGCTAACAGCTTCCAAGAAATCTCCTCTCATTAGCAGCCAAGCTCTTGGCTCTGCCTGCGAGCAGCACGTTTCCCCAAGCCCCTGGCCCCAGTCCCCCCACACACCCACGTATGGCTTCCCTAAGGGATATGGGGTCCCCTAGAGGGGATCCCTATGGGGTGTTGGGGGCCTGGGGGGGGGCAGCAGGGTGTTGCTCCTCCAGCAGCTCCGTGTGCCTGGCAGGAAGCAGCTGACCCTGCAGTCCATGCGGGTGTACGACGAGAGGCAGAAGAAAGAAAACCCCACTTCGGATGAATCGTCCAACGAGCAGACAGCCTTCAAGTGCTTCGCACAGTCCTCCTGCCCTGCTGTGCCCACCGTCGGCACCTCCAGCCTCAAAGGTGAGCGCTGAGCCCCGGCCCCGTGGGAACAGCGGGGACAACCAAGTCCTGCTTGGGGGCATGGACCTCGGCATGCATCACTGAGCTCTGACCCCAGCCCTCCTCCTGCCTCCCCTCAGCTTTCTCTTTCCTCTCCTTTCTCTCTTCTCCCTTTCCTTCCTCTTCTCCCACTCCTTTCTCCCACTCATGTTTTTTTCTTTTGCTTCGTCTTTCCCAGTCTCCTTCTTTTCCTCTTCCTTCCCTCTTCCCCTCTTTCCTTATTTCTCTCTTCTCTTTGCACTTTCTTCCCTTTCCCTCTTCCCCTCTCCCCTGTCCTTCTCCCTCTTTCCCTGCTCCTCCCTCTCTCCTGGCCCCTCTCCTGCTCCTTCCTCCCCTCCACGCTTCAGAAAGGAGCCAGCTCCGAGTCAAGGGAGCAAAGACAGACCACGGGGCAAAAGTTCAAAACTGGAGTCACTCCATTAATATTCTTCCCTGAATCTGTTATTAGAGGAAGGATCTTTCCCCTGGATACAGTCCCGAACTTTGTTATAGAAAAGTCCCCCTTGCTTTCTCTCCATGCGGGGTTGGAAGCTGTCTGCAGCTCTTTCACATGTATTAATCCATCCAGGGGTGGGGGGGGGGGAGCGCAGAGGGAGGAGGAAACAACCTCTTTTTTGTTGTTGCTTTACTCGTTTGTTTAAAGTCCTGCCGAGCCGAGGGGAGGGGAGCTGGGAGGGGACCCGAAAAGCAAACCAGATCTTCGCACCTGGGGCGCTGAAATTAGGAGATGAAGTGCAGAGGAATCCGGCGAAGAGTTTTGGGGAGGAGGAGAAGGGGGGTCCTCAGCGTGACGGAGGCCGAGGAGGGGGAAGGCTACAACTTTCGACCGTCGAAAGGGCTCCAAAGTTTGGAAAAGTTGATAGGAGACAAACCCCGACGGGGCGGGCGGGGGCTGCTGCCCCTGTGGGGAGCGGTGCCGCAGGCCTCGGGTCCCTGCTCTGAGCGGGGTCGGTGCGCTAAGACCAGCGCTCGCTTCCTTCTGGGAGCCGAGGGGGTGAGCGGGGGGGTGGACATATTTATCTCCTAGGAAGTGATTCCCAGCCTTTCCATTGGAATTGCCGGTCAGCCAGGGAGTGTCCGCGCCCTCCCGAAGCCCGGCGGGGGTTAGGGACGCGCCGTGCCGGCTCCCAGCCCCGGGCCGTCTTTGTCTTGCAGATCTCTGTCCCAGCGAGGGTGACAGCGATGCCGACAGCAAAGACGACCCTTTGCTAGAAGCCAGCGAGTCGGGCAAAATCAGCACGACCACGGCCACCACCCCCGCGCCAGCCAGCTCCGGGGCGGCCGCGAGTGACGACCCCCGGGACAAGGGGGGCAGCCCCTCCAAAAGCCACTTCTTCCCCAGCGACTCGGCGACTAGCCGGAGCCGGGAGAGGACGGAAAAAGCCCCCCCGGACTCCCGGCACAGCCCGGCCACCATCTCCTCCAGCAGCCGCGGGGGAGGTTTGAGCGGCGAGGAACTGAAAAGTCCCCTCCGGGACGGCCCTAAAGTAGACGAGAACCGGCTGCTGGGCAAAGAGCCCTTCGCCCCCCTCACGGTCCAGACCGACAGCACGGCGCACCTGAGCCAGGGACATTTGCAGAACCTGGGGTTCCCCCCCGCCCTGGCCGGCCAGCAGTTCTTCAACCCACTGGGGAACGGGCACCCGCTGCTGCTGCACCCCGGGCAGTTCGCTATGGGGGGGGCTTTCTCCGGCATGGCCGCGGGCATGGGCCCGCTGCTCGCCACCGTGTCGGGGGCTTCAGCCGGCGGCTCGGGACTGGACAGCACGGTGATGGCCACGGCGGCGGCCCAGGGACTCTCGGGAGCATCCACGGCCGCTCTGCCCTTCCACCTGCAGCAGCACGTCCTGGCCTCTCAGGTACGTCCCGACGGCACCGAATGGGCAGGTTCCGACCGCCGCAGGTTCCCCAGTGCCCCTCCGAAGCAAGCAGGGAGTAGCAGGGCACCTCCCCTCGCTGCATAAGGAGTTGGGTCGGGGGGAGGGGGCGGCGGAAAGTGAGCCTTTAGGGAAGACTCGCCGGTGAGGAGTGGCCCAGCTGGAGCCTCTCCAGCTCCTTGTACCCCACTCGGGGCTCAGTGCTTCCCTGGGCAGTGCCAGTGAGGGGCGAGACTGAGCCTTCAAGGGTCCGAGTGTCCGGAGTTAGGGACATGCCCAGCTTCATAGCTCGTGTTGTAGGGGGGAGTAGGGGGGCAGAAAGCGGGCACGTGCTGCTAACACTTTTTTTCTCCCTCCTCACCCTCCCGCAGGGCCTGGCCATGTCTCCCTTCGGCAGCCTCTTCCCCTACCCCTACACCTACATGGCGGCGGCGGCGGCGGCCTCCAGTGCGGCCTCCAGTTCGGTGCACCGGCATCCCTTCCTCAACGCCGTGCGGCCCCGGCTCCGCTACAGCCCCTACCCGCTGCCCGTGCCCCTGCCCGACGGCAGCAGCCTCCTCACCACCGCGCTGCCCGGGGCCCTGGCCGCAACCTCCGGGGAGACCAAAGGCAGCGCTCTGGCCTCCAGCCCCGGCGCCGCGCCCTTGGACTCCGCCTCGGACCTCACCAGCCGCTCGTCCACGCTCTCCTCCGGCTCCGTGTCCCTGTCCCCAAAGCTGGGAGCCGACAAGGAGGCGGCCACCAGCGAACTGCAGAACATCCAGCGCCTGGTCAGCGGCCTCGACCCCAAGCAGGACAGATCCCGCAGCGGCTCCCCGTAGCCGCCAGCTCATTTCAAACCAGTCTCGCAATGCACTTTGTTTGAAAGAAACCACATCCTCCATCCCGCGAAGCCTTTCAGCCCCCCC
>NC_034422.1:12656423-12725982 GCF_002078875.1 Numida meleagris
CCGCCTCCCCCTTTTTATTTTATTGTTTGTTTTTTTTTAATTTTTATTTTTAATATAAATCGCCCGGCGTCGTGTGTGCGCTGATCAGCAAAAAGTATCTGTCGAGCTGGGGGGAAGGGGGAGGGCCGGGCTGGGAGCCGGGCCGGGGGCTGCCGCACCGAGGGGCCGCCGGAATGCGTGTCGTCCCCCCACCCTCCCTTTCTTTTCTTTACTGTGTTTAAAAAAAAAAAAAAAAAAAGGAAAAAAAAAAGCGCCTGAAAACAAAATAAAGCAAAGCAGAACACCAAACGGACATATAGATGAAAGAAAGTAAGAAAAGCGATTTTTTTTTTTCCTAAAGAAAACTGTAAAAGTAACTCGCATATCGGTCATTTGCCGGTTGTTTCCTGGGCGGGTTGTTAGCGACAACCCTCTTAGTCGATATTAAGGGAAGCTGTGTGTTTAAAATATTATCGTGATGTCTGGGAGCCAGTCGGTGGCTTTTTTTGCATGTTCCGTAGTAGTCTGCTTTTTTAGGGGGGGTTATATTTTTATTTTGTTGGGGTTTCGTTGTTTATTTCTGATGCTCGTTTCAAATCCCAGGGACTAAATAATAATAATGATGATAATAATAATAATAAAAACGAAAAGAAGAGCCTCCTTCCTCTCCCTTAAAGACCCTCCCCGTAGCAACAACAATAAGAAGTGTAGCTGGAAAGAAAAAAAAGTGGATTTATTTTATCTAAAAACCTCTGTAGCTCGACTGTAGGTTTATCACAGCTTTCCCTCTTTCATTGTATATGCAATAACAAGGTTTAAACACGCTGAGAAGAAGAAAAAAAAGCGGACACTATTATTAAAGCAAAGTATTTATGTAATTATTTGATAACTCTTGTAAATACGTGGAATATGAATACTCGAAATTAAACTTTAATTTATTGACGTTGTACATATCTCTGTAAATACGGCTGCAGCTGTCTTTTGTTTTCTTCTCTTTTCATTTCATGTCGGTCATTCCTTTACCCACCCCCCACCCCCCCCGACCCAGAGCGACCCGGGCCGGACCTGCGGGTTCCGAGCTCAGCTCCTCGCCTTCAGTTCACCCCTCGCAGAGAGCCGGCTGCAAGAGGCAGAGGGGCAACAAGCAGCGTTCATCAAAGAGCTCGCCAAGAGAAAAAAAGCGAGAGCAAACGCGACGCGCCGCGCTACAGCTTTTTTTAATCCTCGGTCTCCCCGGTGTTCAAGTGCTACTTTCCGATTCAAATTTCGACCACGGGAGAAAAAAAAGAAGAGTTTTCTATACTTTCATCCGCGACAACGAGCTTCTGCCAGCGGCTCGGGCGAAAAGAAAGATGATGGCTGGAGGAATTTCTTCACTTTGCGTTATTCTTTCCCATTTCTTTGGTGTGTTAAAGAGAGAAAACAACAACCAACACGAATCGCGATGGGATTTTACTACTGTGCTTGCTGTTGTCTTTGTTTGAGTGGGTGCGTATTTTCTTGGCTTGAAAGTCAGGTGCTGGTTCAAAGGAAAAAAAAAAATGAAGGGATATTTTGTGCGATATCAATGTCGAGAAGTACTTTTTTTTTCTGTATTTTTTTCTGTATTTTTTTTTTCTCTTTTAAAACTCGCCGAAGTTTCAAATAAATTTTTATTGAAAAGTGCCGGGCGTCCTGTGCTGTGCCTCCACCCCACCTGCCCGGCAGCGGGGGCCGTGCGCTGCCCCCTCCCCACCCCCGCTGCCCGCCCCTCTCAAACCCCGGTGCTTCTCGGGGAAGGAGCCCGCACAGATCGGCCGGGGAAACCCTCAGTTTAAGCAAGCTGCTTAATGTACCTTTCCGTCTTCCCCCCCCACTTCTTTTAAAGCGGATCCAGAGGGTACTAAGGCACCTCTTTTAATGGAACGAGATTAAGTGGCGTTTGAAAAGTTAATGAGAACGGCTCAGCGATGCTTTTATCTGTCATAAATTAATAAAACAAAAGTGAAGAATTGGAGAATAGATAGGTTAAAATTTAATGCGGAACCCTCCTCCAAAGTTTCCAGGTAAATAGTTCCCGAACCGCTGGGGTTACGGCGCTGTCCGGGCAGGGGCTGGTTCCTTCCCGTCAGCACCTGGTCGGGGGGTCCTCCTGGGGTTCGCCCCGTTTTGCTGTGAGGCTGAGGATACGCTGAGAATAAGCTCTGGAGCGGTGTGTTGCTGGGGGGGGGACGTGGGCTGGGCGGTCACCGGGAGCAGAGCGAGGAGCTGGCAGCCCCTGCCTGCAGCGCTGCCAGCTCGTGAGCACATCCCTAAGCACAACATATATATTCCTCCTCGTTAAAGAGATTTCCCCCCCTTCAACAGTTAGTGGCCCGTATATTGGAAAGTGATTCATCCTTCGCCAGTAATAAATATTATAAGGATGTACTTCCAGCCCGGATCCTGTTTTATGCTCTGCCTGCCCCTCGGCCCTCGGCCTCTGGGTCCTGTGCCGGTGAGAGAAAGAGGTGAGCATGGGGAACGTGGCCACAGAGCTTTTTCCTCCTCATTTTCAAAGCAGCTCCGCCGGGCCCAGCCGTGCGGGGCCGGGGGGGACCCCCGACTGCAGCCCCTAGCCGCCCGCGCCCTGCCGGCCCCGCTCGTTTTTGGGGCAAATTACGGCAGAAAGGGACATTTCCTCACCTCTGGCTGGGAGAGGCTGCCGGGGGGGTCCCTGCCCCGGAGCACCGGGGGCTCTCGAGGATGCTGACCACATCGGCCGGGCACCCAGCGGGACCCTCCCGCGTAACTCAAGCCTTTTTCCCTGCTCATTTCGGACCCTTCGCTTTTGGGGGAGCATTCCCATTTTACGAGGTGTATTTTAAGCCCGGGACACACAGCCCGCCAGGTCGCCGGGGGTTTGAACTGAGCGGGGTTTTTCTCTCCCCCTCCCCCAGGATTTTTCGTTCTCTCTCCCCCCTTCCCGGCCTGCCCAAGGTGAGGGCTGGGGAAATGTCACGGTATGCAGATGTGCCTCGGAGCGAGGTGGGGCTTTTATGGACGGAGAGGTGGTGTCGGGGCTGGCAAAACCAAAACAGCAACAAAATCCAACAAGCAGGCAGACTCCGGGCTGCATCCCCACGAGGTGGCTGTCGCTTGTTATCCAGATCCTCTGCTGTCCCCCAGGTTGCCGGCCTCTGGTGGGAAGGCACAGCGGCCCTACCAGCCCCCGGGGCTGTACGATCACCCCGCAGCCTCGTGGTTCAACTCTCTCCCTAGAGCAGGCGGAGAGGCACCTTTCAGCGCCACGCGATCCCCCCCCCTCCATGTCGTTCTTCTCATTCATTCGGTTTCAGGAACGCCTGTTTTTTCCCCTTCCCTGCCGCTTGTCCCCCCGCAATCTCTCGCAAAGGGAAGGCTGTTGTGGTGTGTGTGTTGGGGGGGGGGGAGGGGTGGAGATAGATTTTGGGAGTCGGAGGTGAAACTCAGCGCTGATCCTGAGCAACCCAACAGTCTCCGCCTCCCTTTCCAGGCACCGGCGCTCACCGTTGTGTTTTAGGTGCTGGGGGTGCGGCCTGATTGATTCACCACCCCCCACGGGCCTAACGCTGACCTCCCCCTCCCCATGCCCTTGCAAGAAATCCGTGTACCGCAGGTGTAACTCTGACTTGCAAATGGCTTTATCTCTTGTGTATCTTATTTGTATATAGTAACGTTAATGAGTAACTCTTGTGGCGCTTGTGGATGGAGGTAAACAGCGAGCAATCTCTCTGGATTATCCTGTCTATTACTCACCTGGCGCCTGTCTTGATATCCTCAATGGTTTTATGGCTGATGCAGGCGACCCGGCGCTGGGTGGGGGGGGCTCGGCGCCGGGGGGGTCCGGCGGGGCGGCGGCGCCACCTCTTGGGCAGCCGGGGCAGTGCGGCTCGGCCCCGTGGGGACCCTGAGTGGGGGACGCGGGGACACCCACCGGGGATGGGAGTCCCGTGGGGAGATGCGGGGAGGAAAAAAGTGCCCTCCCCCCTTCGCCGGGCAGTGGAGCTCGAAGCGGGTTCTGCCGGGTTTTACTCGAGGGAATTATGACCGTCGGTCCAAAGTCTATGGGAAAGCGGGGCTGGGGCGGTGGGGCCGGGCCGGGGCCAGAACAGCTCGGGGATGGAAGTGTGGGTTGGGGGTGATGGAAAAAGCACGGGAGCCACCTCCACAGGGTCCGGCCGCTCCCGCCGTCGTCCTGCCGGGCCTGCTCGGCCCACGCTCTGTTATTAGTTAATTATTGATTGATTACAAGTGCAAATTTACGGCTTTCTTCCCCCCTCCTGGCCGTGGTGCACGGTGCGCTCCGGCCCCTCGCGCACACGCACGCCGCTGCCCTCTGCAAACAGCCGGCGGGAGGCGGGTTGTTGCTTTTGGACTTGACAGCTACCAGGAATATGAAATATTCGAGCCCTTCGGTCGATCCCCGTACTCTGGCCGCCCTTTTTTCCCTTTCATGTCCCGGCTGGGGGGCTCCCGCAGCCGACGGGCCCCTCTCGTACCCGGGCTCACAGCGCGCCAGGCCTCGTAGATCAAAGAGACTTCGAGAGAAAGGTTTCCTTCTTTAAGGATTGTTCGGAAAAATTTGGAAGCGGGGATCGTTCCGCCTCCGCCCTCGCTCCGGGCTGCAGGGTTGCACCGGGAAGAGCTTTTGGGAAGGCAGAGAGAGAGAGGGCTTGAGAGAAGGGGGAATAAAAATAGAAAAGAATGAGAAGAAGAAAGGAGAAAAGAGAGAAAGGAAAAAAAAAAAAAGGAAGAAAGAAAAGAAAGAATTGCTTGATGTTCGTCAGCCGTGCGCACGGGGAGTGCACGCAGAGTGCCGAGCCGCGGGGCTGCGTGTCCCAGTGGGCAGCACCCGGGGTGTGCGGGGTGGGGGTGCGGGGGTTCCACTGGGGTCCCACCCCGGGGCTTTCCTGCGGGACTCGGGGAACCCGTGGGGGGAACGCACAGGCGGTAAGCGCTGCTGCCACGCCGTGCCCTTGCGAGGGGCTCAGGGAGGGAGGGACGGACGGAGGGATGAATGGACGGATGGATGGACGGAAGAGTGGATGATGGACGGGTGGATGGATCAGTTTGTCGTCTCGGAGAAGGATAAATGAGTTGATGTGGCCATTTCCTCAAGGCTCCAGGAGAACGGAAAGGGAGGGGGCGAGCAGAGGTGGCTCCCTGCGGGCACGTCGCTGCTGGCCGCCCGCCACCGCACCTCGGCTCGGGCCGCAGCCGTACAGGGCTGGGAGCTCCGGGGGCACCGAGCCGGGAGGATTCGTGATGGAAGCTTCAGGAACACCGCGGTTGGAGTGAACTGTGGGGAAACGGAGTAGGAAAAATCGAAAACTCCTTTTTGAGGCTTCTTGTAAAGAAAGCCCCGAGCCCTCAGCCCCTCGCACACCGCACCAAAGCAAACAGACACGCACGGGGACATTCCAACCCGTGTCCTGGAGGCTGGCAGCGCGTTATCTCCCTGACCCGCCGACCTCTCCCTGCAGCCAGACCCCTCTCACATCCCCCGAGCTTTCACAGAGCAGTAGTTTCCACCTGAAGCCTTTTGACTCCGAACAGAGAGAAAAGCCCATAGCACCCAGGGAGCCGGCTCGTGGGGTTGCCTTGGGGTTTTTGTTGGTTTTTCTTCTTTCTTTCTTTCTTTTTTTTTTTTTTTTCCAGCCAGCCCTATACTTCCCACGTGCTTCTCCCAAACCCCGCATTATTAGCGAACAATTAAGGCGTGTAAAAACACGGCGAGGCGAAGCCCTCAGCATGAAGTGGCCGTTCAGGGCGTTCGTGTAACTCCTGGCTCCGGCTGCTCGTCGGGGGCTGCAGCGGGTCCCCCCCGGGGGCACGGCGGCTGTGCGGGCTGCGCCGGGCTCAGCTGCCGGGGCTGCTCCTCCTTCGAGTTTTCCCTTTGCTAACCTTTCGTTTATTTATTTATTTTAATTATTGAACGATTCTGGAGAAAATGCTATTTTTTTCTCTCCCCTTTTTTTCCCTTTCACTCTTTCATTTATTTATTTATTGTTATTCACTCTCGGCCGAAGTAGCTCGCCGCAGCTCACCGGGGCCGTAATTCCTGCTGAACTTCTCGTTGTTCTCACTAGAGTTAGCTTCCATCACTCCCCCAGAAAAAGTTCTTTCTAGCGAAGGACCTTAGTTAACTCCGCATTGAAAAAAAAACAAAAGCAAAAACCAAACAGCCACCAACAATCCAACCGCTCACATCGGGGAGGGCTTTGCTGATCCTGTCGAGCTCTAGTGTAGCCGGGGAGCCCCCACGCCACGGGCATCCCAAACCCTCCCTGCCCGGCAGCCCCCTCTCCCTCCGGCTTCTCGCCTTTCCGAAGTCCTTCCCAACTTTACTTCCTCGCGAGCCTCCAGAGCATCAATGGCAAAACAGAATTAGCAGGGAAATAAGCCCGACAGAAATAGCCAGCGGTGCTTTTTCCCCATGGACTTGCTCCATGGAAAAGGTACGAGCGGTGGAGGCGGGGGTCCTCACACCGCCTTGGCCGAGGGGTCTCGGGGATGCGGAGCCTTTTCTCGGGAAAGGTGCAGGAGGGAGAGGAAGGCTTTGCAGGGCAGGACACACGGTCCCGTTTCGGGTCGCTGTGCGGGCAGGGGCTCGCTTCCCTGCCGCCCCGCTCGGAGCGAGCGCCGCGACTGCTCCCGGCACGGGGTTCTCATTTCTGTTTCACCCCTCCGCTCCGGCTTTTGTTTCCGACGGCTTGCTTTGAAACTGTTATTTTTAAGCTTTCCATCGTAGTCACTTCGGGCCCTTTCCCGCGGATTTTGAAAGGCGTTTTTCAAACTCGTCCGCTCTCCCGAGTCCTATTCATTCTGGTTTCCATTTCTCCCAAGTCCGAGCTAAAAAACAAACAAACAAACAAAACACATCCAAATATAAAAGAGCCCCGAACCTCAAACGCAAACGTACACAGGTAGGGACGTGCCCCCGCTTCGCTTGCCGGAGCGGATGGGGGCAGGGGCTACCCCTAGGAAAAGTGAAAAGCTTGTTTTAATGGGCGGTCATTGCTAAATCTCACCTTAGGGCCAAAACGACTCGCGACCCATTGCCCTCCTTACGATGTATTTATTTGTCTCAGTGGCACCAGCCGTCAGTCATTAGGGGGGGTTAACCAGAGAGCCGCACGACGGTGCTGGTGGTGGTCTCCTTGGTTTGTTTTAAATGTGCTTTCTCACCACGAACCCGGCCCGAGGCGAAGCAGCGACCTGTCCCGGATGGAGCCCCTGCGGCAGCGCGGCCAGCGAGGGTTCTTCCGAAAACGTGCCGCGCTCGGCCGGAAGAAAAGTAGACTTCGCTTTGCAGCCCGAAAGTTTGCTCCGGGAAAAGCCGGTAGAGACTTTCTTTAATAAACGGAGTGTTCTTTTTTATTTTCTTCATTTTCTTTTCTTAACAGTTTCGAAGGGGAAAAAAAAAATAAAGAACGCCGAAGGGTGGGAGCAGCCGGAGGAGCCCACGGTGCACTGCGAGCGGAGCGGGCACGGAGCAGCTCCCGGCACCCGCATTTCTGCCATCGCGCTCATACAGCGCGCGTAACCGCGGAGCGTCTCCGCAGCTCCGTGTGACTTTATTTAGCCGTACTTCTCACTGTACGGAGGGCGTATATAGCGCTAAGCAGCTCTAACACATTTCAAATACTTCTGCAGTCCATGTACGTGTGCGTATGGCGTTATATAAAGCTGATGGGAAGGAATGAGGCTGTGTGAGCATTCCTTTCACTTTGATTAAGACGTGCACGACACACGAGACACCGGGCACGGCGCGTCCCGGCCCCCGGAGCCCTCCCCCGGCCGGCGCCAGCTCCCCCGGAGGCTGCAGCGGAGCCCGGCTCTGTCCGAGAACAGCCGGGAGGCTCAAGTGGCTGTGTTCGGTATTTGCCTCTTGGTTACCGCGGCGTTATCGGCCCTATCGCGTGTCCCGGGTGAAAATCTCTCTGCTGGCCACTTGTGAGCATCAGCTCGCCCAGCGGCCCCACGCTGCTTCTCCTGCCGCCCGCAGTCTCCCGGGGACCGGGCACCGCTCGGGAGGCGCTCACCCCCTTATACACGCAGACGGCTGTTTTGTTCCGTTTGCAGAGTGTTTAACCGTTGGCGGAATGGGGAAGAGAGATGAAACGTAATTGTGGTCCTCTCGACCACCCCATCCCGGCATCCCACACCTCCACATTTCTGCCGTCGGGAGAGCTTCCCCCAACTCCTGACTTAATCCCGGCAGACTGCGAGCAGAGCGATGCATGGAGGGAACCTCCATCCCCAGATGTCTCTAATGCCCCGAAATCACGAACTCATGAAGACCTGGCAGCAGCAGGACCTGCACCAGCAGCCCATATGTTTGCGTGGAGGGGAGGAAGGGGCCGAGATCTCAGTGCCCGGGGCCGTGCCGTGCCGGGTCCCGCCGCTCTGCCGCTCCTGGAGTGCCACCTGGTGGGGACAGCCCGGCAGCACGGCCGGGGCTCGGCTCCTCCGCCCGGGAAGCGGCTCCCCTGGGCCGGCGGGGGGAACCCCGGGGGTGCGGGCGGCCCCAAGTGCCCGGACACGAGCTGGTTGCGAGGAGGGGCAAATAGCAGCAGCATAAAGAAAGACACGAATGGAGAATGTGTCTTCAGAACCTGAGAAAGAACTGGAAATCCTATGCGACCACCTTCCATTCTTTTATAATAGTGTGTGCAAGAATGCCATCAGCACTGATGTGCCAGCTCCCAAAGGTCTTAGTGAACTCCAAATGAGAATCCCATTGCTGGATATTTATAGGGAAGCGGCACTAGGCCTGGCATTTTCATAGGAAACCTCCCAAAGCATTACAGGTGTGTATGGCTGTGCTCTGAGAGCAGGTGGGGTTCTTCAGTGAATGATCTCCTCTGCGCTGCTGCACGCTTGGGCTGGTTTGCATGGCACAGGGCCTCCCTTGCTTTATCTTGTTGCTTTTCTGTTGTCCTCCTTCACATATCCATGTGCACATACTGAGCTGTTTTGCTTCCCTGTTTTCATCTTTTTTTACGTGCTGTCCTCACCTTCTGCTCACTTGTATGCACATACAAACACATGCACACAGTAAACATCTCCTTACATTTTGTTTCATAGCTTTATTCATATCGTTCCTTGTAGCTGTTCTTCATAAGCAGTTTGCCCTGTTATGCACTTATATTTTCTGCCTCCTTCCTCACTGCAAAACTGTTCTGCACCAGAAACTGCCATTTCACATGAAACACTTCTCTCTGGGTGAGAGACCACATTGCTTTGGAGGAACTAGGGGCACTAAAATGTGAGAAAAAGGATGTAGAAGCAGGAAGACATGCATCAGACTTCAGGGTAAACAGTAGGAATGATATTGATTGTGTTTTAGTGTACAGTGGTCACACAACGGGGAAGAAAGCCTTCCCAGGGATAAAAGACACTTGCCTCTTAAGAAACTGGTGGCAGACATTTTTTGCTGAAACTTCCGAACTAGCACGGAGGGACCCTTAGGGAAGAGCTTTCCAGGTCTGACAGAGTTTCCAAATCAATGCTGTCCTAGTTTCTGACTGCCTCTGATTAGTGATGAGTGATGCCCATTGTCCCTCTCCATGCTGGTGCGCGCCCTCATTAAGGAGCCTGAATTGTGTGTGTGCATGTACGCGTCAGAGCTGGTTTGTGGGGAGCAACAGGAAGGTAATTCCCAGGTTCCAGGGGCCTGAAAGACTTCTGAAGGAGTTAAATCCTCGGAGCCTCGTGTTAATGCTTGCAGGACAGGCAGGGGAGACGGCTGTCGTGCAAGAGAAGTGCTGGTTGTGCCACAAAGGCTTAGTGAAGCTGTGTGAACAGGGCTCTGGGGGAATTCACAACTTGGAGGGCAGTGGTTTTGCTGGGGGTAGAATGATTTGGCCAAGATGCAGCAAAGGAACCACACTTGGCTCTTCAGCAGCGGGTTGCTAGGAAGTCTGGAAAAGAGCAGTCCCTGCTGTTCTTTAATGAGTTATCTGAAGTCCAAAGCATTTCCAGCGAGGGTGGTGTAATGCACAAGAAAAAAGCATCAGAAAACATGAAGGCACAGCTGCTCTTTCCACTTGAGTAGCTGTGATCAGTTTGGATAATGGATATTCTGTTCAGATCCTTCCAGAGGAACTTTGGGTCTCTAGCTCCTTGCTAAGAGGAGACACGCTGATTTATCATTTATTTATTGGATTATAATCCTGTTTTACGGGTAATCAATTACTGTTTTTTCTGCTTCCTCTTCAGTCACATCACCCTGGTGAAATCAGGGGGTGAGACTACTTCAAGAGCACAAAAGTTTCCTTTGAAAAGCATTTCTGTCAGGTTGTTAGGTGTGGATGTGAGCAGCTCCATGGCGGAAGGGCTGGCAGCCATGCTTCATTTTGGCTGTGGCAGTTGGGTTGGGCAAGCACCCTCACGTCCCTGCCCTGAGTGGCTTGGGGACTTAGGTGCTTCCCCTGACTCTTCTCTGAGCACCGTGCACATGGGGCTCACGCTGCTTTCTTGCACTGAAATGAGCTGTAGCTAGAAATGAAGCCAACTTCGGGGCTAAACTCTACCTGGCTCAGAAAACTGGGGGGGACAGGGAATTATGGGTGCTCAGTAAGCACAGCCATGAGGTGCTCTGGAGGAGGCTTCCCTGTGTTAGTGCCATGTAATTTGTACCCTCCATATGCTTTCCCCAAGCTTGAGGGGGGATCTGACACTTTGTGGGGCTACACAAAACCCCACATTGCAGAACTTGTGCCTCCAAGTTCTGTTGTGGATTACTTCTTTTCTGTGGGGCTGGACCTGTGTTCAAGTGATCTCAGCCAGGTTTTTGCTCCCCAGGCACCAGTGTGGCCTTGCAGAGAGCTCGTAGCCAAACCATGGCATGCTGGAAGTGGATGGGAAATGGCTTGAGATGCATGCTGGGTCCTGTGGTATCAGTCTCTTGTACTCTCTGATTTTTGGAGTTCCTTGGCTGGGGAACAAAGGAGGTGACCTGGATTTGGGAGGATGTTGAAACTCAGGGGTGAGCGCAGCAAAGACTCAGAGTAAGGAGTGTAGCTGGAGGGGAAGGAACTTGCTGAACGGGTGACACGCTCCCTCTAGCTGGGCTGGCAGCCTTTTGTCATCCTGCATGCATCTGCCAGGCTGGCTGGTGCATTCTGCACCTGCTTTCCTATGTGAGAAGTCCCAAAGCTACCTATGGGATTTCCTTATTTTCAAGAACCTCAGTCAGTTAAAGCATCAATATGTAATTTTCCATTCCAGGAATGGCACACCCAGTCCGTCTGGGACAGTGCTGCTGATAAGGAGTGCCACTCAGGGCTGCGTGTTCCCTGGGACAAGCACTGACACTAAAAGCACACAGAAATATGGCAGGCGCTGTGGCAGGCGTTCCTGGGTGTTACTCTATACTATAGCATCGTTTGGTCTGAAGTGAGCAGAAATTAAATCTGCTTCAGAGCAGTTATTCCCAGGAAACCATGATGGACAGAGACTTTCTGAACTGCAATCTTTGATCTTTAAAGCTGTCTGTTATCCCACCTGGAGATTTAATATAACAAAATGAATAAAACTTGGTAGGATGTGAAGAGAAACATGAGATGAGCCCATCTTAATTTCTGGTGACTATTTTTATTAGTCCTAGCTATTCCCACACTGTAGCTTGCAGCTTTTGCAGAATATCCTTACCTGCCTCTTCATGGGTGGGTTTGTGCCCATCTTATCCAGTCAACAACCCTTTTCACAATGGGAGAGTGAATTCAAAAGCGGGTTGGAAACTGAGTCACGGTAATTAACTTGTGCTAGAGGAAGCTGTGTCTGATCAGAGACATGACTCAAGGTCTCCAAAGCTGAGCTGAAACTTGTGCTGCTCAAGTTGGCTTGTCACTGCCCTGGGGTGATGGGCTTGGTGGCCTCAGCCTCCTCCCTTCTTGTTGTAGTGTGCGCAGTGCCCTCCAGAACGAAGCTCCATGTCCTGGCTATGCAGAATGTGGGAAAATAACCATAAGTTCTGCTTAGAGTTCCTATATGAGGCTTTGCATGAATACGGATAATTGTTTATGTTGATTTTGCTGAAAATAAGCCTTACTTCTGAAGTATTCTGAAATCTATCTTTTCCAGAAGGTACCAGGGCTTGGAGTTGGGTTTAGCTGCAGTTTCTGGTTAGGAACATGCTTGTTCTGGCATCTGTGCTGTGATGGAAAGGGAGTTTGAGGATGTAATAGACTTTTGGTAAGAGTTTTCCTCTTTTTGCACCGCAGAAAATCAGGCATGTATGTGTGAAAACTCTGGTGTCTTTGGTCAAAGCATTAGGCAGTTTGAAAGCATGAGGGAGTTGACCAAAGAGTGGACTCCATGACCAAGTGGACACCATTTGCTTTTGCTCAGCTCTCAGTACTATGAGTAAGCTTCCTGAATGTGGACAGCTCTCCTTCCACCTGCTGCTTGTGTTAGGAGCCACGGGCTTGGCAAAGGCTCCTTTTCCATGGGCAGTATGTCTGGCTGTAACAGCTTTCACAAATACTCAAGTCTAAAGCTGCATATAGGCTTGAACTGCAAATAGAAGGGCAGAGGCTTTAGCTGGGAACCTCTCTGCTAGGTATTGAGGATGTTAGGCCTAAGCTGAACTGGTGCGAGTCTAAGCTGAGCTGAAATACTGCATGCGGGATATGTTTGTCCCTTTGACTGTGTCCAACAGCACTCCAAGATAAGGCAGGTGTTGTTCTTTAGGTTCTGTCATACAGACTCCTCTTCTCTTGGGTGTGGAAATTGCTGAGATGGTATCGGTTGGGGAATGTGAAGCCAATTTTGGCTGGATGACTCAGTTTAGCCAGCATAGTTCAACATTCTCCTGCCATTTGGACATAGACAGTCTGCCTTGAACCAGAAAGAGCCGAACTTGAAGGTGATCCTGAAGCCATTCCCAGCTAAATCCATTTAACCTGTTTTCTGGTACTGGAAAGGGATGGATAAAATCTGTCTGAACCTGACTAAGAACTCTTCAGAAGCACTGGGCTGGTGTGTAGGCACAGGGATGATGCATGCTGTAGTTCTTGCAGACACCTACACTAGCTACTTGGACACAAAGTAGGAAAAGCAGGGCTCCAATAGCCACACGCAGCTCTTGGTGTTATTCCACAAATAGTATAAAATCTAATAATTAAGCATTTAATCTGCAAAACTTTGCCTCAAGGCGACCACAGACACTTGGTCGCTGAGGACACATCTTTCTCCCAGAAGGAGCAAGTAGTCTAGATTAATTCTTAATTTGCTAGAAAACATGATGTTGTATGTAGGTAAGAACACAGCCCTCTAGGAAAACACTTGTGCTATGTTCCCAATAGTACCCTTCTGTATAAATATCAGTGAAAACTAGGAGCATAATAAGTGTAATATTCACATGAGGAACCTATTTTCCTACCAGAAGTGCATGAGGAAAGACCAGGACCTGTCCCCAGTCCATTGTACAAATGCTGGCCTTGCAATGACTTACAGGTGACCTGTCAGGTGGGGAGGAGGGAGCCTGTTAGGGATGTGCCTTACAGCTGAAGAGCCAGCTGCAGAGCTTACAGTGAGTAATTGGCTCCATGACCTCTGCAGTGGCACAGAGGCAGCACACAGAGCAACAGGAGGGGGTCAAGACCACAGCTCTGGCTGCTTTGGGGCTCAGAAGCCAGTCTCCTGTGCTCTGTGAGAGCCGTGTTGCCCAAGAGTACTGTACAAGCAGCTCTTCTGTCCCTGCTGACATCTCTCTGTTTACTGAGGGAAGAGCCCTGAGCCCCTCGTTGCATGGCTGCAGCCTGCATTCAGGAGCTGGGCTGCCCCCATCCTCCTGCTTTGTGCCACTAATGACTCAACCAGTTGGGGCTGGCTCCTCTTGGGGCCCAGCTCTGCAGGTGTTGATCCTTTGCTCCATGACTGTGGGGAAGAAAACCACCAAAACTTCAAAGATCTAGTATTGCTGTAGTCTCATCTGGGTTGGGGAATGTTTCTTCTTGCTAGGCATGAGAAAGATTTGGAGGAATCTTTTGTTTCAAGAATTGGTTTTCAGTCAGAGGAGATTGCTTTTGACACAGGAGTTAGTGCAGAGAAGCAGCTCTCTCTGGAAATATTTGCAAAAAGTAATTTGGAAAAATCTCTGCTTTAACAAAAAGATGGATGGTAGAGCCCCAGAATCAGAGATGTTCACATCTAACTTTGAAGGACCAAAGCCTAGGAGTGAGCAGTACTGGCACTTCTGCCTTGGCTGTGAAGTGCTGGACACAGTGGTCCAGAAAGCTTTATCAGCCAGCCAGGTAGCTTGGTGAGAGCATCTCTTGGATGAAGCCTCACATGCTCTGTCTGTGTGCAGGCAGGAAGTAAAGAAGTGGGAGCATGTGCTGCTCCTGGCCTGCCAGAGGGGCTCGGGGCTGCTGCCGGCTGTGCCACGCATCCTGGTTTGCCCCCAGAGGCACAAGGATACACATCAGGCTCTCAGAGCCACGTTTGCATAAACCCCAGGTGAATGTGCTTATGTTTTAAAGAACTATATTAAAATATGCCACTAGATGGCCCCAGGAAGAAGCCCGTTGAGGCTGTGGGGCCCAAGGGACTGAGGGAGGGCAGCCTCCAGCAGCCACCTGGCCTTGCCTTGGGGCTGCAGCTCTTCTCATCTCTCTGTTTTGGGAAGGGCTGGGGCTGGCGCAGCCCAATTGCTGAAACACGAGTGGTGGGAAAGAACAAGAGGAAGGCTGAGGGCTCCCACACAGCCTTATCTCTTGCAGCACCTTCTGCTGGGTGTTGCATCACAGGAGTGTGCAGGTGTGGAGCCTGCCCGGAGGAACGGAGTGAGCTCCTTTTGTAGCACTGTGCCCTATCTGGGCACTGATCGGGGAAAGAGGTGGCTGCCTAGTGACACTGCCTCTGTGGCCTGTGTAGAGATGGCATTTCCAAGTGCCACAGACCAAGGCAGGTTGAAGAACTAGCCAGGTTCCTTGGAATCCTGGGAAAACTACAAGCAGTTCCCTCCATCCCAAACCAGCAGCTATGTGTGAAGTCCTGTATGAGGGTTAATAACACTTGCAGCCTTGTGATGAGTGGGCCTGTGGTGTCTGCTGGCCTGGATGATGGCATTTGGATGCAGGGCCAAGCTTCAAAGGGACTATCTTGTAGCTGGGAGGGCAAAGTAAGGTGTCTTTCCCTTCTGCCATCTATACTGTGCAGGGCTGTGTTGGAGGCTGGCCTTGCAGAGGGATGCAAAATGTCCCATGCCCTGGCTACTCCAACTGGAAGCAGGATCCTGGTGGATATTTAGGTTCCTGTATAACTCCAGGTCATTTCTAAGGGAGCAAATGGCTTTTTCTGGGGTTAGGGAAGTGCTCTTGGCCCATGCTTCAGCCCTGGGTTTCTGCAGACCAGGAGGGATATGAGTCTCTGAATGGTGACAACAGAGCCATTCTCTCCGGTGCTAATGATCTCTTGTGGAGGTTTTAATGAATGGAGCCTCAATGTTGATGAAGAGATAGAGAAAATCACTAACCTGGGGAGGTGTAAAATGGGGAAAGGGCCTTGCCATGGAGCATACTGCTGACCTGGCCTGATGGGTGTTTGGGAAGAGGCCCATGATGCGTGCCTCACTTGGGAGGGGAAACATGGGGAGGGAACAAGTTGTCTCTCTGTCACAATGCCAGCTTTCTGGGACGTGCTGACACCAAAGTCTGCACTAAAATGAGATCTTGGAGGCTTTGCAGTACTGCAGGATGAGCGAGTGCTGCTGGGGAAGGCTGCAGGGCAGGCTCCCCTCAGGGCTGCCGGGGCTCCATCCCCGCTTGTACTTTGCTGCAGGCCGGGGAAGTACCTGCTCTTGCAGACAGGGAAGCTGCATCCTCTTCCCTCTGATATGGACTTCTCATGGGGCCCCGGGCAAGCCGTGCTGCTCTTCCACACTAGGCTTTGCCCCGCAGGCAGACTGGTATGGATCCAAGGGTTTGTCTGGTTTCCTTTCTAGGTTTCCTCCCATGTTTAGTGGGTTTAATAACACCTAAGGGTGTCAGAGTTAATTCTCATTGGGTTTCAAGTGCTCTGAAAAAACCTGTAATCTATTGTTTGAGACTGCTGCCTCCTGTCTTCCAGAGAAATGACAAATGTGGAAAGACCAAGATCCCTTGAACTGACTTTCTTTGTTGAAAGACACAAGATGAGGCCCCCAAAAGAACTTAGGTGCTGTCTGCTGTGCCTGCCGATGCTGGCAGAGAATGATGGTGCACAGGAGAGGGTAATGGTGCTTGCAAGAGTGGTTTGATTTATGAGTTGGTCAGAGAAAGGATGAGGGCTCCCCCACAAGACCTCTTGCTCTATAACACCAGCCTGTCTTCAGACATAAACCACAGCATGAGCTGCTGTTTCACATGGAGCCATTGGCTGGCAGTGGAAAAACCCCAAGGCAGAGCACAGGTCCTTTTAGGGTGAGAAATATGGCTTTCTTCCTATTGAAATTCCATCCCCTGTGTGAACTGGTGTGACTGACCTCACTCAGTTTGGGATGTTTGTGGGCAAATAACTCCTTTTTTGGTCTCAATATAACAGTGAGCTGAAATAACACTTGCTAGGAAAAGAGGATCTGAGTAACCATGGATAAATTCAGCAAAGCATGGCCCAGAAAGAGGTGGACAAGCCTGAGATGCCTTCTTCTGTAGCCAGGAGCTTTTTACAGGATAATCTCCATCTTATACCTGCCCACACCCAAATGCCAATACAAAGCTTTTGTTTTCCTCCCAGTTTCTAGAGAGCATTCTTAAAAACAGACAAACAAACAAATCAGCTGTTCCTGGAATAAACTTCCTTTGTGACAGAGGAACTGAAACCAGATATTGGGCCCTTTGGGGCTGGGGAGCCAAGGAAGCTGCTGTGTTTGGACTTCGCTCCTTTAGTTCCATTGAACCATGGCAAGTAGCTGCTGAGTCAGTCTGTCTTGCTGCTGTTGTGTTGATGGGAAGGGAAATGCATTGCCTGACACCTGCTGAAGATCTCAGCCAGGATTTTTACTTGCAGCAGGAGGAAATTCTGAAAGGTGAAATGCAGAAGAGCGCAGGAATGATTTCTGAGCATTCTGAGTTGAACTGAACATCCTCTGCAGGATGCAGGTCCTGCTGCAGTGCTTGAGCTCACACTACTAACATGTTTCATGGGAGTGTAGGCAAGTGAACCTACCAGTGCTCTGCTGAGGGGGTTTCACTCACCGGCCTTGTCAGTCTGGTTGCTGCTGAGTTAGGAGGCTGTGGTGGTAGACTGGGATCCCTGTGTGGATGGAGGAAACTGAGTGTTCTGTGGCACGTTGAATGAAAGAGGGGGAAGCGGGTGTTCTGTGGGACTTTGGGGATGGAGAATTGCGTGCCTGGAGGATACTGGGGTGGTGTTTCCTCAGATGGTTTCTCATAGCCTTATATTCTGTGTCATTCCCACCCTATAGAGTCAGTGTGAAAGCAATTGGACTCAGTGCCAAAGTCTCTGCTGGGAGCCCTTGGATATATCACCATGAGGTGGAGAGGAAACTCTTGCTAAGGTGGAAAATAATAAAATAGTCTGTAAATACAGGCTCAGCTACACCAAAGGGCCCTGCTGCATGGCTGCTTGTGCAGCTGGTGCTGATGTTTCTTGTCTGGCTCACCAGAGTGGGGAGGTGTGGGGCAGGGGACGAATAGGCCATGCTGGTGCTGTGCCTGGGCTGGAAGGCCTCCCAGCTGTGTCGCTCCAAGACCAGGTAGCACTGGCCCTGCTTTTGGAGAAGCTTTGATAGAGCTGCTCCCTTCCCATGCCCTTAACTGAGGGTAGTTTTGCCTGGGTCACCCATCTCTTTGCAGATTGCTCACAGGTAGAGATTCAACCTCCATCTAATACCGCGTATCCCTCTCCTTCCAAACTGCAACTTGAGGTCAAGGCAGGGGATAAATGAGTCTTGCTTGTCCCTTTCTTCTCTGAAATGAATGTAGAAGGCCAGTCCGTGGGCTGGTTGTAAATCAGTATGCATGAGGAAGGCAATTTTCTGCAAGTGAAACCTGCCCTAACCAAGCCCTGGGGGAGGGAGGAGAACAGCAAGTGTCAAGGTGAGACGGAAGAGCAACAGAACAAGATTTAATTTCCTTCCCAATAATTTTCTCAAGCTGTATAAACTTTCCTTATTTAAAATAAATAGTCCCTGAAAACACATTCTATGTCAGTGGCCCTGTGAAAACACCCCCAGTCACAACCTGTGCCTGTCCTTTGCTTGCAGCCTCAGCCAAAAGCCAGCAGTTTTACATTTTGCTCTATTAACTCAAGCTGTAAATTTACTTGTGCAAAGTCTCCCAGGCTGTGGAATGAATTTAAGTAAACAGGGCGTACAATAATAGACTTGTGTTAGGGCAGGTTTTTCAAGTGGCCTGTAACTCTTGGAGAAAGTTCTTCTAAATCTCTCCCTGTTACATTGGAGAGTGTGTGAGCCCGAACAGAAGGTGAAGGAAGACGTAGGAAAGACCTCGCTGGTAACTATCTTTGGTATCCTATCTTGAGGTCCTATCTGTGATTCAGGAAAGAGGATCCAGCATTGGATAAAAAATTGAGAGATAATCTCTTTCCTGGCATTTCATCACATTTCGTTCAAGGCTGCTGAAGTTACTGTTTTTCTCAGTGGTAGCATCTGTGTGAGATGCTTATAAGGGCTCTGAGTTGTCCTGCAATGCACTGAATGCAGATGCTAAAATCAATTTTCCAAGAGGGCTTTGAACTTAACCCCTGAGAAGGCATCAAAAACCAGTTGTTGCTTTGGAGACTATGGGATTAGTTCCTTAGGAGTTACTCTCTTGGGAAAAAAAAAACAGTTGAGGAGTTGATGTGGATGGAAAACATTATTGTGTTTTAGGCTTGTGAGTATCATTGCTTTGAGACTCCCAAACTTCTGCCTGCTCTGTGTACAGAGGTGCCGTTCGATTTTCTGCCTTATATTGCTATGGAATCTGAAGGGGTTCTGGGATGTTATGAGGTGTTCATGTTTCCTGTTGAGACAGGAAAGCATCTCAACTGAGAATGCAACCTACTTATCTCAGATCTTTGTCCAATCTTCAGCTAACAGCGGGCTCAGGATGACCACGATCCTAAAGGTTACGAGTGAAGAAAGACTGCCACCACTTTGCAAGCCCAGCAGTTTTATTCCTTGATGCTTCTGCAGTGGGTCATTGTTTGTGCATTGCATTTTTTTCTCTTTTCCCTGTGAACTTGTTGTTATGAGGCAGATAGTTTGCACACCTGGTTTGTGTGCCTGAGCCTTCTTGTAAATGATACTTGATCATTAAACAGAGTGGAAAGGAACTTAATAGTCTTAATAGAAGGCTTAATAGACAGCCCTTTCCTGAAAAAGAAGATTGCAAACAATAACTTGGTACAGAAGCCCACAAATAGGGGTTTCTTTGGACCCCCCTGGGTTTGGCTATGTTATCTGGTTATCTAACCTCTCACCAGATGCCTCTTGTAAAACTGCAGGCAAAGCGGTTCTGCCTTCTGCCGAACTGCAGGAAAAAAAGCACAAACACATCTTGAAGGCCCTTCTCCAGAACTCTCTAAAACCAATGGAAAACCTTTGAGTCTAGAGGATATTGGACCGTTTCCAAATTGCAGAGAGCACTGTGGAGTGGCTGAGCTCAGTTTGCCTTAGATCTAGAAAGCAAGGGAAATTCTCAGCTCCTAGGAACAGAAAAGGTCTCAGAAAAGCCTGGGTCTTAGTGCTGGAGTGAATAACCCAGAATGGTAGAGACTGGGATTTAGGGGATGGAAGGAGGGTAAAGCCCCATCTAGTGGGGGTAATTCAGCACTTTATGAACTGGATATTTCCTCTGGATGGTTTGGTTCATCCTTTGTAAAGTAGGGGAACAAACCGTAGTGACTAATGCTTTAAGGCTCCTGCTTGCTGGCTTGGCCTCTTCTGCAATACATTGATTTTCCCTCTTTGAAAAAAGTGTTTGGACCCCAAACTGTTCTTCACCCCAAGAAGGAGAGTGATACTGCAACAGTTCTCAACTCCAGTGTTTTTGCAGTAGTCAGCCCCAAAAGATACCAAGAGGATCTCGTGGGACCTGGTGGTCCTGGGCCTGTAGTGTCAGCATAAGAACAAATCTGTTCAGCTGAATGCTAAGTTTTCTTTAGGTAAAATGATGTATTTGCTTTGGCATTCAGAGGCATGGAGATACTGCAGATGGAAAACTGCCAATTGGCTGATCATTAGCTACTGAATCATAATGTAAAAGTGCAGCACGAGCCCCTGGTTTTCCTTTCTTGTCAAACTTAAAAACTGGATTTTTTTTTTTTTTTTTAAGAAGGAGGGAATTCTCATGGTTTTAAGCAAATCACAACTGACTCAGCCAGAGCCTAAGGGTAGAATGGCAAAAGCCCGGTGGATTAAGTGTCCTGAAACAACTGGATACACAGATCTTGCGCTGTGAGGATTGTTCTTTTGATCAGATTCTTTTTGCTACTACTTTCTGGGTTGTAAATCCAGATCAGTCATGGCAGGGTGGCAAACAATTAATGGTGTGGGTGGGTAAGCCCTGGAGATGGGGGTAGTCGCCTCTGAGGAGTGGATACACCCTGGTGGCCAGGGCACAGAGAGGAGGACAGCCCACCTGACGCCAACTGCCCATTAATCTGTCAGTGTTTGGATGGATGGACAGGTTAAGACCTCTGTAGTAAGCCTTGTCCGTAATCTGCTCCTACATGTTTCCAGCTGTCCCTGTTAGTTAGGACCTGCTTGATTACATCTGACTCTCATAGTCCTAATTCCTGCTGAGAGATTCTGACTTGTGTCCAGGGCAGGAAGATGCACTTGGGCCATTTACCATCTCTCCTGTGTATTTGACCTTCATCACCTCTGGTCTGTGCTGCCAAGGTCATAATTTACCCTCAGGGTCCCCTGACAACTGGTCTTTCTGAGGACATTAGTCAGCTGCTGCTCTACTCCTCTTGGGTACTAATGGTCCCTGCTGTAAACTGATTTTCTTGCTGCTCTGTTCATACAAGGGTCCAGTGAAGCTGGGTTCTTATCATAGGCCTCTGTGAACCAAAGGAGATACTGCTGCTGAGTGGTTTGTCAGGTTTTCAAGGACTCCAGGGAAGTGGGTTGCCAACTCTAATGTGAGAAGGCAAAGGCCTTGAAAAGTGAGGAACTGTTTCCCAGTCAGCTGTGGCAGCAGGAAGGGAAGCGATGCGCGCAGGAATGCCACAGCACCCTGCTCATCCCTGTTGGTCTGTCAGATGGACAGCCCTTACCAGCTGCTGCAGTTGCACGTCAGACTGTCAGTAGGCTCCTTTTGGAGGCCACTTAAGGTTATGCCTCCCCCAGAATCTTCTGCTGTGGCTTCAAACACAGCTGCTAGTGCAAAAAGATTTGTGTCTGGAGGTGACATCATTGCAAAGGGTGAGACAACTATGAGCAAATGCTGGTTCCCTATTGCATGCCCAAGTCTGCTAAAAATGTTATTTTAAGGCAGAATGTTAAAGCAATAAACTTGCAACACAGTCCCTTTGGGCGGAGTCCTGGACCTGTGCAGCTCTGCTAGAACTAGTGAGGAATGCTGCGTGAATATACGGGTTTATTTGCAAAGAGCTGATTTGCCTGATTAAGGTGGTGTGTGATGAACACAGCTGTGTCTTGATGCATGGCTTTTGACATGAGTAGCATTACACCAGGGGTGAAATTGGCCTTCCCTATATTGTTGCCAGTTGCAAGAATTTATCATCCACCTGTGCTCTGATTTACGTGAGTGTAAATCCCAAGTAACTCCATTAACATCAATAAAGCTGCTTGGAGAGATCCCTATCTGAATTGCGTTCTGAAGACTTCTCATGTTGCTGCTAGCTATGCAGGTGCAGGGATGCGGTTGGGTTCAGCTGGGAAACATGATGCCATCCAAGTGTGTGTCTAGCATGCAAACAAGAAAATGCTGAGCTGAAACCACAGTGCTCATCTAAAGAATTTTCTCTTTGCCATCTTAAAATGTTCAAACAGGGAGGAACTTCTGAAGGTTGTTTCCCTGGTCACTCTGAGGGGAAGAAAATGTTTCTGTTCCTTTGTGGTGGAAGGGACAGTGCAGAGAGGAAGGTGTGTTAGTCAGTGGAACTGGTTGTTCTGTTGCAGCAGAAAGGAAAAATAACGTGGACAAAACCATCACAGAGTAACTTAGCTCTTGGATAAGCTCTCCTCCCAGTGCATCTCAATTGATGGCTCTGACCTCAAACATCTGGGGCTGGTAGCTCTCATGAACTACTTGTCATATTACTAGACTCACATATATGTTACAGAGACACGTTAAGAACCTCATCAGTATCCTTGTGACTGTGATCTCTCGGTAGGGAGGTTTGGAGACTTGGGGGTCTCTTGGCAATTAAGATGCAAAACATTATCAATTGGGCTTGGTTTTGGAGCATGGAATGCAGCTTTGCTGGCTCTGGTGGGATTTCTGCTGTTAGCAGAAACGGAAGGGTTGGAAATGTACCTTCAAGGTCAGTGGTTCGTTTCCGGAAATACATTTGTATTTTGGGGACATTTATGTGTGAGGTAGAAGGAAGGGATTGTTGGCCAACTTTCATGTACATATTTCAGTAGATAAACGTGATTTGACTCCTTTGAGTGAAAGGTGGCACCTCCTGTAGGCTTGCAGCATACTTTTTGCTCACCATTGCTGGCCAGGCAGAGGGGCAGCTGCTGCATGCTCTCTGGTGATGGTCTGGGGAGGAAGAAGGGGATGGCCAGACTGTGAGATGGTGCATCTGTGTCACTGAGGCCGTATGTGCTCATGAGCATTACTGCTTCACTACAGCTCAGCTGTGTCCTACAGGTCTCTCCTTGGTCACTTTCAGACATCTGGAATATGACCGTAGTGGGGTGGATTATGTGCCTCAATCTTTTACTACCTTTTTTGACTTGATAGTAGCATGTCCTTCTGAGTTGGAAGCAAAATTAAGCAAAGGATAAAGTGCAGTGTCTCAACCTGCAAATGAAACCATGCTCCTCCCCAGACCCTTCATAGACAACTGTATATCTGTCTTAGTGTGTGCTTTTAGGTTGGAACCTTTGGAGTCTGCAAATACTGAATGCTCTGAGGTGTTGGAATACGTCTGTTTGGATATAATACTCATCTACCTCCCAGCCCCCAGAACAACCAGCACAACAGTTGCAATTCAGGCGCCTCATATGCTTGCTTTTCATGAGCATAATTTCCCACCTGGTCTGCATGTCCCATGGTAAACCAGAGCTGTAGGTCTCCATTGGGTATTCTGGCCATTTTTCCCACAAGCTAATGCAAACAACCATGGAATATGGAAGGTGGGCAGGAGTTTGGTGTGCAGAGCGAAATGGAGGCCTGGCCAGAAGCTTGTCTGCATCTACATTTGCAATGCTTTATTTTTATTATTATTATTTTTAATGCTAAAGCCTTTTGTCCTGATATTTTTTTTTTCATTTGGGTGAATGTGTTGCACGTAACTTCCCATGGGGATAGAGGCGGAGCGGCTGCTCTCGTGGATATGTCACCTCCATGGATGTGTGGAGGGGACCACTGAAATGTACAATTCCTTTCCAGCCCTGGTGCTCTTGTAGGTGTACGTGGGTTTGCTAAAAATAGCTGCCTTGTGCTGACTGAAAATGGGAAGCCTCAGGCGACTTACTCTGCGCTGCTCCCCTCCTTCTTTCCCTGCTTTTGAAGTTGAATGCTTATGGATGTTTTTTAGCTTATCGCAAACCCATCACAACTGGCAGAACTCCACTGTTCCAAGGCTGAGGGTTTTCTTTCTCAGCCTCCACCCATGCCTTTGCTTCTCAGGGAAAGATCACGTGAACTCCTCTGCCTGCCTTGAAGAGAAGATCATCACTTCTCCATAGCTTAAAGCTCATGCTTAGCATCTCTTTCTCTGAGAAAATTTCCCACCTTCTTAAGGACCTCAGACACTGGCTGTGCCCTTGATCTCGGCAGCTCCTTCCCCGTGACAGACAGGATCTTGTGGCCTTTGGTCTCTCCACTGAACCCTTAGGCTTGTCCTGGGGGGCTGGAGGGGCTTGTAAAGAGGATGGTATTTCCAGGAGTCCTTCTGTTTTAGGCATTTCTCTCCTGGAGGTCACAGAGAGAGATTTGATGTCAACACCTGCTGAGATTTAAAGAGCCATTGCACCATCAGCAGCAGTAGCTGAAGGGGTCCCACGCTGACCTACCTGCCTGGGGCTGTGCTGCGAAGCACAGTTCTTGCTGAGGAATAGCCTGGCAAGAGGAAACTAAGTGGGGTTCAGCCCACAGGAGAAATGGACAAGTCCAAGGCCAGTGTGGAAGCTGGTGGGTGCTGCGGGGTGGACAACAATCCAGGTGGTGTTGCCACCAAGAAAATGTGGGTGGAATAACTCAGCTTCAGCAGATAGGTCTGTGCTGAGATGTCTGAGTTGGATGTGCATGTGAGTTCTGAAAGTCTGCAACCACTGACAGCTGGAGGCTGGGAAAACATTGGGAAAGGTGTGTGGGCCCCAGCGTAGCCCCTGGGTGTGGGCTTAGGCTGGCTGGAGGTGGGATGGTTGTCTATGTGGACTTGAGTCTGATAATTACAGCTGTGCTTAAGGGGTCGGGCTGATAAGCTGTAATTCAGGGAGTCAAAGGCACTGGTTTCTGCATAGGTGTGTGATTCCAAGAGGATTGCAGTGAGGTTTGTCATGGTGTGGAGCTCACCAGCTGGCTGTGTGCAGCTCAATGAGCATAAACTGTGTGCAGGAGCTGAGATGTAGCCTGAAAACAGCTGGGGTGATCTGTGCTCTTCCTGCAGCCTAGCCACAGATCACTAGCTGGTGCCCAAGGTGTTGGCCAGCATGTCCGTGTTAGTTCTCATTTATGGGGGAGTAAGCAAAGAAAAGCACCCCAGGTAGGCAGCACAATCATGGATTTACCTTTTGAATCAAATTTTGCTGAATAATTTGTGTGGATGTGCTGCTTGTCTACTGAGCATCCTTTACCGGTACAAATGAACTCTGCTTATAGCTGCTGAATGGGAAGGAGACGCTTCCCTGGAGAGAGGAATGGGGTTTCCCATTACTGGCACCCTGTACCAAATGTGCAGGCTTGAGGCTGTAAGCCTCTGCACACAAGGGAATATGAGGGATCTTAATCACGCTTCTTACCATGCTTCTACCATGGGAGCCTTTGAGGGGAGATAGGCAGCAGAGAAGCAGATGTGTGCAAGGTGGTCCCTCAGTGTACTTATTACTTAAAGGTGCTTTTTTTTTTTCTGATTGAATCCAATGGAATGCTATGGGGTTGGAGAGCTGGGTAAATTCAAATGGAATTTGGCTTTGTTTTCCTCCTGGAAATTAAAAATGAAAGACACTAGGGCAAGAAATATACTTGTTCAAGAAAGAAGTCTGTAAGATTTCAGAAATCACAGAAAGGAATAGGGTAGAATAGGTAGTGAAAAGGTGAAGGCAGAGCGAGCATGGATATGATCAGGTGCAGGATATGATCAGCACTTCATTCACATACCTTGTAGGGAAGGGGCATCCTTGCAGTGTGAACCATGCAGCCCTACAGACAAGCGGAATAGAAGCATAGCAGGACGGATACGCAGGAGGAGGCAAACCCAAATCTAACATGTTTCCAATGCTTTACAATCATCCATGTCGCTTCAGGTGTGTATCTGCAGATTGCAGTGGCTTGGCTGGCTGTGCCAGCCCCTGACACTATGTCCATATGCCCACAGCATTCCTGTTAGAGATTGGTGATGTCATGGTGTAAGACTCCTTTGTCCAGGGAAACAGCAAAGTCTCCATCTTTCCTGGAGTGCCATCAATGTGAGCTCTTAACGAGACAGTAAAATTCACAAATCTGTACTCTGAAACATCTTTCTGAGAGCATTGCTCTCCAGGTCAGGCTCACAGATAACATCAGTGCTTATAGTTGAGGGAAGAATGTATCTGGTGGATGGTGCATTGCTAACAAGACAGATAAATAATAGCAATCCATGTAGACAGAGGTAATTAAAGTGACAGTCACACTGACAAATAGCCGAGTAAATAGATGGGGTGATTTGCTAATGAAATGAGTATAAATGGATATATGGACACGCAAGATGGGGAAAATGACAGAAATATGAATTTGGCATATTCCCAAAAGGTGCTCTCAGGGCTGCTGTGCATGCTGTGCAATGGTTGTTAAACGAGGCTTCATGTCCTAAATCACGAGGTGGTTACTGATTGCAAATGTTATTTCTTTCCTGTGGCTAGATGCAGGATTGTTCCATAGCTGGGAGTTACGGACAGCGCAAATCAGCATCCCTCCAAGAAGAAAAAAAGCAGAACCAGCCAATCCCAGTACTGTGCTAGGGCCTATTGGCCAAAGAGCAAAGGACATTCAGGGCAAGGGGATGTGTAAGTAAAGGAAGGAAAACTCTAGGAAATTTCCCTCCTATGCTTTAGTCCTGTACTGCCTTACTGCAAGGTCAGTTTGGCAGTGTGGAAAAAGGGGTGAAATGGAAGTGTGGGATGGCAGGGCCAGGACACCCTAATGGCCCAGTTGTTTTACCCCTTCCCAGTCCCAAAATGATGTTGAAGTAGAAGGTTAATCCTAAAGGTGGTGCCACCAACTACTTAAGGGTGAGAAACTGGTATGCGTCAGCCTCTTTGTAGCCCAGGCAAGGGGAGATTGCACTGCTTTGCCTTCAGGACCAGTGCAAGAGTGTTTGTATTTATCCTTAGACAAATGGAAATTTATTTCATATCATAGGTTGTACACAGCCTGGCTGATAACCAGCTTGCCTGCCTTGTCTTTTTTTCCACCTGTTCTATATGTTGAGAAATGTTTGAGGCTGCACTGGTTTTCTGAGACTGAGCAGTATCAGTTGCCTCTGGAGTAGGTTGTGGATGCTCCTGATCCAGCTAGTCATAAACAAAATGCTTGTCAAAGACAGTGGCTAACAGAGCGATGTTTATGTTTATCTTGTTTGAGCAGACTCTTGCTTTCTGAAAAGTCACCTTTGCAGCCTGGGGATGATCCACGTGTAGGCCAGCTGATTGTACCCAGAGCAATCTTGCACATCCAGCTGCTTGTAGGTGAAGGGAAAACAGGAAAATCAAAATGCTGCCATTTTATAATTGGAGCTAATGGTGCTTTCTATGGCTTAATGGAGCATGAGCACAGCACTGTTTGCTAAGCAGTGCTTAAACTCCATGTGCTCGGAGTGGGGAAAAATAATCCTTTAATATTGAAATCAGGTGAGACTTTTCTACAAATAGGTTATGGGGCATGTTTAGAGGGTACACATTTATCTTCATTAAGTTTGTGTCCTGGAAACTGAGGTGAACAGAGGTGCAGAGAGGTAGAGGAGTGGGAGGAGATGGGGCGGCGAGCAGCTCCAGCTCAGTAGCACGTGTGCCCTGCCCCTTCATGCGTCTCCGAGCATGAAAAGCAGTGCCTGTTGGGACTTGAACTTGAGTTTTGTGAAGGGCTAAGATCGAGGAGGCAGGAGAAGTAGGCAAGGTAACTTCCCCGGAGGTAGCGTTTCTGCTTAGGGGCCTCGTTGTTTTGGTGTGCTCTGCCCTCCTTGAGATTAATTAATTTACAGTGGTGGGGAGGCTTTTGAAGGCTGTGTGGTGCTACAATTCACATGTCACAGGATAGGCAGATAAACAGCATTTCAAACTGTTCTGAAGATGGAGCCCTGAATAGTCATTTGCATTTCCAAAGAGGAGAATAGCAGCAGGTGTAAAACATTCTCTGCTCGTTTGAAAGCTCTGCATCAGGACCACCCTGCCCACAGCAGGGCAGCTGAAACTCGATGATCTTGAATGTCCTTTCCAAGCTAAGCCGTTCTGTGATTCCAGGATTCTATGTCTCCCTTCCCAGCTGTGTCCCAGTGGAGCCCTGGTGACAGGGATGCCTCAGCTGGCACATGAGCATCACGCACTGGGTACTGCTGCTTGCAGAGGGTGAAGGATGAAGCAAGAGAATGCGTAACAATGTCATGAAGCATCAGGTAGACACTAAAGCTGCAATTGGGCTTTTCAGCCCACGGTCTGTATTGCTTGCACTGAAAGAGCAAATATGCTTGGAACTGTGAAAAATTCCCTTTTCCTACAGTGGCTGGACCTCTGGGCCAGCATGCATTGTTGTATAATAGTGCAACAGGGTTTGCTTCCTTCCTCTTGGTACCTTTTCCAAAATTCTGCTAATGCTGGGGCATGGAATAAAATAATGATTGAAGGTATGTGTAATGTGTGCCACAAATAACTTGGGGCTTGCTAACTGTCTGAACATGGACTTTAGGAGTCTAATCCGTATATAAGGTGCAATGCAATAAAGCACTTGAATTACAAAACAGACTGGCATGCACATGTTTCTTGCTGACCTTAGCCAAAATTTGCCTGCTGAGTTGGCACAGGCTGCTTTATTTTAGAGTAATGCTAGGAGCAGCAGCGAAATCCATGGTTCTCCAACTGACCATAAAGCAACCAATAAGAAATCCAGAATGCACACTCTATCTTCAGCGGCTCATCATGCCCCTGACATGGATCTGATGCAAACTGTCCCGATCTCTTGGTCTTACATCTTTCTGGTGCTGTTGAAAAGCAGTGTGTTTTGTGCCAAGCATAGTCAAAGCATGACCTATGCCCCCAAAGCCTGCTGCTTTCGTGTCAGAGCACAGTTCATCTTTGTAGAATTTTGATGCTCAAATCATTGAATGCAGGGTATTAAACTACTGTCAGCTTGCTTTTCAATGAAAATGGAGTTGCTTAACCCCTTGCTTTTAGACATGCTTATTTTAAGTGTAATATTAACCGTAATACGTTCTGGTAAAGAAAAGAAATGTATCTCAGCTTAAGACCTCTCTGTAAAGGTTGAATTATAGGGCATGTAGTATTTCACCTCTATTAAATATTACTCCTTGATACTTTAGAATATATATAAAAGCTGCTGGACTGGCTGAATCAGGTGTGCTTCATGGCAATGTATTTTACCTCTAAGTAATGGGTGATGTTCCCTTCTCCAGAGAGCACAGAACCCTGACTGATGGTCAGCTCTGGCAGACTCATGTCCCTAACTGGCATTGCAGGACCGTAAATGATGACCCTTCATGGGTTTTCCCATTCTGAAGAGGAGGAAGGGCTGAGATTCAGACCTGGTGGGAAGTGTGGCTGGAGTGGTGCAGAGACCATATGTGTAGCTGTGCAATGGGCAGCTGGTAGATAGAGAGGAAAGTGAGGATTCCTGCCTAACATCCCTAGCTGTCCTAGGCAATGCAAACAAGTTGCTGGCCTTCTTGGACAGGCTTATTCTGAGTCCCTGGTGGCAGAGCCACATCTGCTTTGTGGCTGCTGGTGCTGGGAGGCTTCAGCTGTGCTTCTCTGAACATGGATCACAGGGGGAAATGGATCAGGACTGCAAATGAGCAAGTGAGTTGACATCAAATCTAGAATCTCTTTGCATTTTCCTTAGAGCTAAAGCAGTTAGCTCAGATGTAGAGCCTTGGGTGAGCTCAAATTCTCTTTGGGGCTGTTGAGGTGTATTGTAGGCTCTCTGCACAGCAGGGCTCGGGTGACATCCAGCCTTCCTGCAGGCTGGTGGAAAGCCTTCCTTGCATGAACTCCATTTCAGCTTGAAGGGAGCATTTTGTCAGAATGCTGGTTTAAAATGCAGCAGTGTTGCTACTGGAGCTCACCTGTGAGAGGTGTGAGTTGTGGGTGTGCACTCCATCAGTGACAGCTTACTGTTTTATGGTCAAGCAGAGGGATAGATGGATAACTGCTGTGAAACTGTCAGGGCTTAGCAAAAACTGATAGTTAGGTTCTTTGGTCAAGAAAAAAATATTTGAATCTCTAATCAAAACCCTCTTTGAGGCAAGTTTTTCTTTAAAATGCAGAGCCCAACACTACTTATCTTGTTCCATGGGCTTTGAAATCCCTCCTGTTCTGGGTGGCATGCTGTGGTGTGAGATAATGTGGCAGCTTTGTGGGGAACCCTGCGTATTCTGAGCACTACAGGGGAAAAGAAAGGAGATTTGGTCCTGTCCCACCTGTCTCGAGCTGCTGAGTTATCCTCCTCTCAGTGATGAGAAAACACTAAGACTTGAGGCCCCACTGTCTTTGCCAAGTATATCGTGTCCATCTGTCTTCCACAAAATGCTCTTGAGTTTAATCTCTCAGTTAATCTCAACACCCATCATTCCTTACAAAAGACGTAGCTATAGATTCAGTGGTAGATGATGGGAAACAGAGGAGTGCTCTACACCTAAGTGACTTCTAGTTGAATGTACCTTTAGTGATGGGGATTATTGCTCCTATTTTGCAAATCAGTCATTAATCATGAAGTTTTGTGCATAGGTGGCACTCACCTGGAAGCTCTTCTTGACTCCAAGCTCATTTACATGGTACTCTTGGTCCTTTTGATATTTCCTGGCCTTAAAATGTGCCTGGCAAGTGCACAAGAATTGACAGAACAGTCTTTAAGAAAACAGGGACCCAAGCGATAGCTTCAGCCTGTGTAGTTACATGCTGGGGCAAAATGCAAAGGAGAGATCTGTGCCGTGACTGAACTCGTTGTGCTGTTACTGCTTTGAAGATATCTGCAGGATATATCTAGGGAGTTGGGGATAGAATCCATGTTCTAGGAACTCCGTAAGCGGTTGGAAGTGTTCAGCAGATGGTACAGCTTATGACAAGATGCTGAAACTGAAGATCCCTGCAGTGTTATGGAAAGCTGGAACTTTAAATTGCGTAGCCATTAAGAAGCTTATAAAACGCAATACCTATCCTGCTGCTCAAGAAACCTAGAAACACAACTGAGCTGACAATGGCACTAGGTCTTGGTAAGCTGCCACCTTCTCACATCAGGTAGTGGCCTCCTCTGCTGCTGCCAATGGGAAGCAGTGATTCTTACTCTGCCTTAGTTTCCTCATGTATAGAATGCTTATAGCTCATCTAGAGGAATCGGGAGATATAATTAGTGTTTATGAAACTCTTGGGGATTGTGCAAAACAAATTAAAAAAAAAAAAAGGAATTGTACCAGAGCACTGACAATATTTACACAACATCTGAAGGCTGCCTGTGTTGGACTTTATTGTAAGGAAATGAGTTGATGCCAGAAGTTAAGCAACTGTTAAATGCATCCTTCTGGCTCATCACTGCCATCCATGAGTCCTGTGGGAACGCGTAATCCTCTGCACTTAAAAATAGTGTTCTTGCTGGTTATCATCCAAAGCTTTCTGAGGGGGAGACCACCTCTCACTGGCCCAGCTGAGCTTGTTTGGTGAACAGCTGCTCCTCTGCAAGGGGGTAACTGATCCACAGGGAAGCAAGAATATCTGAGCACAGCAAAAGTGTTTCAAATTCCCAGGCCTGTTTCTTACCTTGATCTCAACTTTCTGTTCTTTGCTTCCCCCTCTTCTTCTGCACTGTAGTGTGTGGGGTAGTGAAGGTTTAAGGACTCCGCCAAAACAAGTTTGAGTGGCTTCCTTTCAGCATGGAGACAGTATTTTCTCCATTCCCAGTGTCTGGTTGGCTAGAAGGAGGCCATCTCTTCCTCCACAGTATTAAGTTTAAACAACAAAGGCTACTACAACCCTCCTTTAAAAAATGAGATTAAAAGACTACTCAAGGTTACAAACAGAATATCGGAGCTATTTTCTGCATGTGGAAATGAGTCCTTGGATTCATCAGCCCTGTACTATAATAGGATATCTAACATTCCATTTTTGAGCTCAGCACGGCATGCCAGGTGTGGGATAAGGAACATCTCGGAGACATTGAGGAAGGATGTCTTGTTATTAACTGAGCCTCTTGGGTCTGAGTGTGGTTTTCCATCTTGGCTTTCTGTGATGACCAAAGATGCCTACTGCAGATGGTGGCCTTTGTAATTCTGGACGTCTTCTCCCCCAGATGTGGGGGCCTGCGCTGTGGGACCACCTTTGCCATGGGTAGGACGCTCTTCCAGGAAGAATGGTTGATGATCTAGGATCCTCAGGGGAATTACATCCAGGATATGTGCCTCTTGCTTCTTGTGCATGAATTGTCCAGAATTTCACCTCTTTTTTCCACTATTACTGTGCTCACTATTTCTTGCCAGGATCTGATACCCATGCTCCACGCTGGTTGTTTATTGGTGACTCCATTCTTCCATGCAGCTGTGTGTTCAGGGTGACTTTCATAGTGTATTGTCAGTCACCAAGGCAAGCATGACATACCCCTGCCTTTGAAGAGCATTTATGTGATCAAGAAATGTCTTTTTTAGCCCTAGCACACTCATGTGCAAACGTTGGCAGGTCGACCATAGAGTGTATATTTTTCAGAAGCCTGATTCCCCAAACTGAAGAAGAGAGGTCTTGGTGCTGCTGAAAGCTGATTTGTAGAGACTTGTCAAAGGCCACGGGGTAAGTTGGGAAGGAAGAAGAGGGCTGGTGCTCACAAATTCCTCTGGTCTTTCAGCTCATTCATATGATTTAAGCATAAGAATATGGTTTGATTTAGCTATAAGAGGGAAATTTATGGCTTTTGCAGGAGATAGGCTAAGCAGACAGATCTGAAAACCCTTTTGACTTTCAAACAAACAAATACCAAACGTAGCATGCTTTATTATCGTTTAATTGAATGGTTTCCTATGTCTCCCATGGACTGCAGGTGAATGCTTGGAATATTCAGCCTATTTCAAAGCTCTTGGATTATATTGATCAAGAAGGTAAATCATAAGGGACTTCAATGAAACAAATTCATTCCTTCTGTACATTTTGTAATATGCCTTAAGAATGAGGAAGCTCTCCTTTCCTGGAATCTGACTGCCTTTAGACGTTTGATCAGATCCCATGTGAGACCAAGTGGTATGTTTTGGCTCTGCATTAGATTTTTGCTTTTCTTGAAGTTATTAGAGAAGCACAAAGTCCTGGCAAGAGGTGGATTTCTTTACATACTGGTTATTGCTGAAACCCATGCCTGGCTTTCCATTTTTAGTGGAAACAAAGCTGATGTCTGTTTTTAACAAAAATAGAAGCTAGGCTTAGGCTTCTCTCCTTGCTTTTTGGTGGTGGTTGGGGGGGGAGGGAGGGAATGGGGAGGGAAGGAGAGGCGTGACAGCATTTCTGTTCAAGTCCATTACTTGATGATTTCCTTAATCTAGATAAATGCAAACATCCTCAAAGGGGCTGAGGCCAGCTGTAGATGCTCCAGGGAATTCAGAGCCCTTCCTGAAAGCTGGCACTTCTGTGAGCACAAAGCTGTGTGGAGTTGTGGTGGGCATGTAACGACAGTGCAGGCTGGCAGCAGAAATTGTTGGTGTAGAGAGCTCAGGTGGACTTGAGCAATCTTTCACCCACAGCTCAATGAAACCAGTGAAAACACCAGAGCCTCAAGTGACAGCCAAAGTATTTTTGATATTTCAAGGTTTAAGCAGAGTAAAGTGAAGAATGTTTATTGTTTTATAAGACAGGATCTAGTATTAGAGGTGTTGGCTTAGTGTTTGTCTCCTTCATTTTTTCGGAAACTCACTGACCCCAGCAGGGACAGAGCTGGGTGAAGCTCAGTGTGGCTGCTTGAGCCACATTTGGGGACCTCTCTGAAAGGAACTGGGTTTGGGTCTCCCATGCACCACATGAATATTTTACTCACCAGCAGTCATACAAAATGGTGCCAGCAGCTCTAGTGTGAAAGCCTGGCTCACCAGAATCAGCTGGAATTTCAGGCTAGGTTTTCAGAGCACATCTGTTCCTCAGTGTGCTAGGTGTTCCTCTTGCATGGGTCTGGGCTGCCCATACAGAAACTGTTCTGCTTCAGAAAGTACTTGTGGAAATATTTCCAGCTGCATCAAGGCTCGTATCATGAGGTTATCACAAGCCAGCATTGCTTTTCTCTATTTCTGGTCTTCCTCTGCTCTTTGCCTCCCTCCTTACCTTGATGATGATGGTGGGGATCCACGAAAAACCAACCTCCAAAAATGTAAACACAGCTTTGCAACAGCAGATGCATCTTCTGAGGCACCGAGTGCAACTTGGTGGTGTGCCTTATGCCATGGATGCAAGTATTTGCAATGCATCTGCAACAGTAACATTAGTGACATTTCTTAACAAGGACTGATAAACAGATGTAAATGGTCGCACAACGATCATTTCTGTGAAATGATTTTAATGCTGCAGTCTCCTGGAATATCAACACAGGGTTTCTTGACTCCAGAATCCACTGTAGCAATTAGATATTTACTGACACATGCAAGAGGTTGTAGCAGTCTCCCTTCTTCAGGCTGGCAATCTTTTGTTACTTTATTCAACACCCTTTCTGCTTCCATTTCTTTCCGTTTCAAGTCTTTTCTATCTGAAAAGGCTGCCATTTACCACTGCTACCAAACAGGTGCTGTCTTCTACTGCACAGGGTTAATTGTTTGAGCAATATACAGACCTTTAAATCCCTTAATCATACCTCACAGGTTTGTTGTACTTAACACACCTGTAGTTAAGTCCCACTGTGTCTACAGTCACCTTATCTATACCATGTTCTTTATTTATTAAGGTAATGTCAAAAGCGTATTGATATTTCCTAGGTGTTACCCAAGCTTAGCCCTGCAGGCCACGTTTTGATCTCCTGACTTACTGCAATGGAACAAAGGCTCCTTGTTATAGAAAGGCTTAATTGCAAAATAAGTTCTGCTTGGAGACATTAGTGATTTAGTGTTCTGTTTGGAAATTACATTGGATGAAACTATTTTCTTTTTTTTAACAAAGGGGCTGACTTAGATGGAACAATATATTGATAGCATAAGCTAATCACCTGTTAGTTTGCAGATAAGTGGCCAGACTCTTTGCTGGTAATTAAGATGGAGCTGAAGAAATAATACCACTGGTACTGTAAGGAATTTCTGCTATAGCTTTCTAATAAGGTTAATTAGGCATCAAGTGAATTTCTAGGTGGCTTGAGCATAGACAGAGCATCTCCTTTTGAGATGCTTCCAAACAGCCTCTCAGAAGATGAACTGGGTTGCAGGTCAGCTTTGCCCTTCAGAATTTCAAGCACCCAGGGGCATAGGCATCTCTTCACTAATTTATATCTGAACTGTGAAAATAGGAACTTGGGGGAGTGAGATAGAGCAATATTAAAAGTAATGATAATAATATTAATTAAAAAATCATCCAGGATATGATGGAAGGAGAGAGAAGGAATTCTTCTGTGGATATGCTGTTGCCCATCCTTGTAAAGTAGCCGGTGTTATTATGGGCTGTTTTGTTACAGTGACTGTACTTATTTTCCTGCTGGTTTGGCAAATGGTCCAGTGGGACCCCAGCTTCACTCTGAAGTTTTCTGGTACCTCCAGGGTAAGACCAGAAGTTTTGGTGATGCTGTTGCTGGGGTTGGTTAGGAGAACTGGCCCAAGTGCACAAAAAGCTGTGCTCTGAGCAAGCGTGGTGCACCATCTTTAAGATAAATGTGACTGCTCACCAGGAGACTTCCCCTGCTCGAGGGCTGCTAATTGATTCTCTTCCTTTCTGGGATGAAGATCACTACATGAAGGAAGTAGTTGGCTCTGCCACTTGACCCAGAGGAACACTTCCATTAAGTTGTAGTGTCTTGCTGCGGATCGGTATCCCTGGAGAAGCAGAGGGCTGCCTGCCTCCTTTGTCTGAGCACAGGAGAACAAAGAGCTGCACGGCAGAAACAAATGCAAGCAGCAGGATCAGGTGCACATCGTGCTGTATGGTGCTTTGTCTTTATAAAGGAAGGAGGTTAACATATAACAGGCTCTGCCAAAGCACTGCACACCCACTGGGACTTGAAGCAGAGATGTTAGCTTTGAATGGGCTGAACTGTGTTGACTTTCTTCTTGTTTAAGGTCATAGAATTGAATAGGATTTCAGAGCAAGAATCAGCCCAGACACTGCCTTGTATGAGCTGGTAACAGCAGAGAGAAACCCTTTTTGCTACCTTTATTGCTAACTTTTTTCTTGCATATCTCAAGACTTGATGCTGCCAGGGAAAATACCAGATGCTCCCTGTTTATACATGTTTTACTTAAGTGTTCCCTTTAGTTTTGAGCATCCTCTTTGAAGCTTGAAATGAAAATAGCTTGGATTTCTGCCTCTTAGCTTATTTTGAAGCAGTGTGGTTAGGGGAAGAGATCCAAGGTTATAATCAATGGTCCAGACATCTCTATCTGGGAAACTGCAGGACATGGGAACCTGTCACAAGCGGCCCAGCTGTGGGTGAGCAGGGGGGTGGATGCAGTTCTTGGGCATCCTCTGGCAAAATGGCACTTCACTAGGGATTTTCATTATTCAACGCTGGAAGTGGTGTCTGCCAGCTTTCTTCAGAACACAGCTCGTGTCCTGGTTGCTGCTGTTTGAATGAATGTGCATCTGCTTTTGTGCTGCGCGGCTCCCAGTGTGCTGTGGGCAGCCTGGGACCTGTGCCACAGATGGGTCAGGAGGAAAAGAAATTGTGTTTGGGACTATGGGGGACATGCTGCCAACATGGGGTGTTCAACAGGCTCTGGGAATGAACAAAAAGCATTCAGACCTTTAATAGTTGAGTTTGTTCATGTGGCTTGCATTACCAGTAGAGTACTGAGGCAAACTGTAATACTAGTTGCATCCAAGCCATGTCTTCAAAGAAAGCATCTCCCTGTTTGTCTCTTTGCCATGCAGGCAGGAAATCTGTCTGTCCAGTGTGGTGTGCAGCTGGAGCCCTGTTGCTGGGACTGCAGGTAGCTGTCCCAGTAAATCATGGGAATCCCTGCTCTCCTTGTGACTTCAAGCCATGAGTCACAGCACAATGCATGGAGAAGAGAGAAGTATGGAAAGGCTCATAATTAAAGGCAAGGATGTTCAAAGAAGCCTCAAACAGCTGGGTATGTGAACTCCATTGGAATGTCTCGGTTCTTGAACTCCTCAGGCTATATCTGTGGACAACCTTATTTCCTCTTTCATGGATGCACCTTATTACTGGTACTGCCCTTTATCTGCACTGTGCATTTTGCCTGCAGGGAGTGCAGGAGCTGCTGCAACAAACTGCCTCCACCAGCATGCAGCCTGTGTTGGATCCAGACAGTTGTGTTAGAGATTCACCAAGCAAGTGGTGGAGGCCTGGAGGCAAGCTCTGAGCAGCACGTCAGCTCTCAGTGTTCTTCCAAAGGCCCGCTGTTCCAAAAAAAATAAAACCCTCTTTTTTTTTTTTTTTTTTTGGCTCTCTGCTTTCACAGTCCTCCAATTCCAAGCTGCTTCATGCCATCTGCTTTTCGTCTCTCACTTGGGAAGCCTGGTGGCTGTGTAGCTGGAGGGGCTGTGGGTGAGCTCGGCTTCGTGGGGAAGTGTCTGCTGTCCTCCAGCTCTGGGTGGAATATGGGGAAGCCACCTCAGCCTCGATAGCAGCAGTGAGGCTGGTGGGTGGCTGGGAGCTGTGTGGAGCCCAGGACCACCCCAGCATCCCATGGCTTATTGCTTCACTACAGATGCCTAAAGGATGCTCCTCCACTCATCACCCAGGGGGACTGCAGCCAGGATTTGCAAACAGCTTGATTAGACCTGGAAAGTGGTCCCAAGCAGGCTGGGCACTGGCATGTTTAAAATCTGGATGAAACTCTGGATGAGACCCTGTCCCAAAGGGCTTAGTCTGCTTTCTCTCTGTCACGTGCTTGGTGACACATGGGGACTTATCTGAGGTCACGTAGCATAGGAGAACGAACCTGTGGTGAGGGCCAGCTGCAAGTCCTACTCTTGCCCCTGGCACTGCCCTGAGTGAGTGATGGCATAAAGCAGTGCCCAGGACCACCTCTTCTCCCTGGAGGAAAATGCCTAGGGAGAGTGGCAGCCTGATGATGAGCAGCTGGGGACCTGGTCTGCTGCACGATGTGGAGTTTCCCTGGGCATGTCCTGTTCCATCCCCAGCCTTCACTCAGGCAGAACTTGGGAACAAAGAGTGTTTTCTGACATTTCCAGGGCTTTGCCCTGCACATGAATGAGCATGCAGAAACCCATCTTCCTGGCAAAGGCTGGGAAGTGGGTGGGACTGCGAGAACAGGCTGGAGACAGTGAAAAGCATCCTCAGAGAGGAACTTTCACTCTGTCTTGCTGTGCCTCGGGCAGGGATTTGGATCTGAGGAGTAGCTCCTTCATCAAAGTTTGGAAGAAATGCATAAAACTGGGAAATTTGCAGAGCAGTGAGAGTGTAGCCTGCGGCTCAGCTCTGTGCATGGATGCTGTATAACTGGCACTACAGGTCTGCCTGCACAAAGCGTTCTCACTCCTGCTCCTCCCTGCGTGGATTCGCTGCTGGCAGTGGATGGGCACGTGTCAGAGCACACTGCTGCCCACGTCACTCAGAAGCAAAGCTGTGCTGGGCTCTCAGGCTTGCACCAAACCCTAGACTGGTTTAAAGGGGGAGGAGTCTGAATTTTTCACACAGCTTGGCCCTCAGTCCTGCCCTGTCTCCTGCTCAGGTCAAATGAAACAAGGTCTGTGTCCAGCCCTGCCTACGAGTGTCTGAGAATAAACAATTTCTGTCTGAATGTGGAGGAAGTTGAAGTGTTGAAGTGTCACCAGGTGAATCAAAGAGACAAAGCTGTGATTCTTTCCCTATTCTTGCTTTTTGAGGAGCGGAATCCTTTGTTCTTGTAAATCACCTGTCCAGGAGCAATGCAAATTCCTTGTTTGACAGTGTGCAATGCAAATTCTTTTTCCCTACGAATGAAAAATCATTAGAAGAGGAATCATTTCTCTACTTAAAGTGCGTGTGAGCAGGGAGAGGTGAAGAGGGACACAGAAAATACCACTTTTTAAAAGCAAAAATGAATGGAAACTGAGAATATTTTTAAAAAGAGTTCTTTTCTCATGAAGGAATCCCAAGGCTACCTAATTTTGCTTCATCTAAACAGGTAGCTACAAGTTTTTGCACAGCTCTGCTATTATTTCCATGGGAAACTTAATGGAGAGGTGACCAATTCTTTTAACAGATATGGGAGGGGAATGTCAGGTGAATATTCACATTAAGCTGTACCTCTTTAGTCACACAGATGGTCAGCTGAACTTTTACTGAGGGCGTCCTTCTCTCCCCATTGTACGTATTTGTGCTCTGATTTCAAACTTACTAGAGTAGAGCTGATTTTGGAAAGTAATTTGCAGTTGTCATGAATATGAAAAATATCTAGGAATACAAAAGTTGAATGGTTGAGAGAAATCATTATTTGTATAAGTGAAAAGAAAACATGTCCTGAAGAGACAATATGGGATGGATTTTCTTTATATTAACTTGGTGATAGGTAGACAGTTGGACTGGATGACCTTAGAGGCCTTTTCCAACCTTGGTGATTCTATGATTGTGGACTAGGATGGGTCTGAACTTCCTGAAGGTAAGTCTAAAGTCATGCACCACCAGTGGGGGATTAAGCTTGGATTTAACTTTGATTCTACTGCAGTTTAGCCTGGAGTTTCTAATCACACAATCACAGAATCACAGAATATCTTGAGTTGGAAGGGCCCCACGAGGATCATCCAGTCAATCGTGCAGGTTTATCTGCCATGAATCTGGAGGAAAGAGTGTCTTCAGATGAAAGGGATCACTCTGAGTTCACTGTGGACCACACAGTGTTAATGCTATTAGAATTACACAGGTTTTCAAATGGCAAGCATCTTTTCAGGCCTGCTACTGTGGAAATAGAGCAAGTCATCAAAATAGGTCAGAAGAATAGGAAAGACCAAGCACAGCACGAAGCTTTGAATGCTGCTGCTACCCCTGGGAAAAAGGCTAGGTCATGCCTAGACGTCAGCTCCCCAGGTTTTTAAGACCGAGCCTGTACCTAGATTGCCACTTGAAAGTGGGGCAGAAGTGAAGATGTCTTGGTCTCTTGGTCAGAGAAGCAGGTCCTCAGAGCCCATACTGCTGTCTTTCCGCCTAGGGCAAGCATCTCTTTCTAATTGCACATTGTTTCATCTCCTTGCACATACAAGCTGTGCTTCTCACCAGGCTATCAGATCTGGCAGGTCCTCAGGGAGGCTTTCACCGCTGGCTCCTGCCCCGAGCCTCTCCCTTCAGCCAAGGCAACACCTGTGCATGGTTGCAGCAACTCTCCCACAGCCCCCACTTGCTGACTACCCCCAGAGCCCACAGCATGCTGCGGCCAGAGGGAAGAGGCAGAATCCCTTGCTTTGCCCCCTGTGCAGGCATGCTCCCAGCCTGCAGCATCGCATCCTGATGGAGACCTGCTGCTCCAGGCGTGGGCTCTGTGTCACCAGTGGACAACCTGAAAGGACACAGCCTCAGGGTGGTATTTGTAAGAGGCTTTGCGGGCAGGCGTGTGCGGTGCAAGATGGAAGTGCCGCCATTCAGGAAGGGGTTCATGCCATGAGACTGGGCTCTAGCAGCAAGCAGGTGGAAAACAGGCATTTTGACGCGAGATTTAATAAGATCGGGAACGTCACTGCTGCAGGAAGATCCATAAAACAGGCTTGAGATGACAGCGGCTTGAACAGAGCCCCCGAACAACACGGGTCCTGCCTGCCGCCCGGTGTGCGGGGCCGGGGGGGGCCGTGCTGCAGCGCGGGGCGGCGGCCACAGGGGGGCACCGCAACGCTGCGCATCTCGGAGCGGCCGGCTCCCCGCGGCTGCCAGCGCTCCCGGCCCGGCTGCGGGGGGAGGGCCCCCCAATCTCCTTTGCTTCCTAAGCAGCCGCAGTGCTGCCCGCAGAGAAAGGTGCTGGGGGATGTTCGGGCACGGCGTGAAATGGAAACGTTTGTTTTCTCCCTTTCATATTCTGGATTTTTAGCCTGACTCAGTTTTGCGCCGAGTTCTGGAGCGTGTGCTGAAGTCAAATCCCATCTTGGAATATCTCAGAACTTCCATTTCGGAGAATATTTCAATACCTTGACTTTTATTTTTCCTTTCACCCTGAAATCAAGAGGAAATGAAATCAGTAGCTTGGTATCTCCTTGGAAGACAAATTCCTGCTTTCTACTCTGGCTTTCTGACCTCGCTGGTGTGTTGAAGAGGGATGATGGAGAAGAGAAGGCTTTGCGGTGACCTGAGAGCGGCCCTTCAGTGTCTGAAGGGGAGCTACAGGAAAGAAGGGGACAGACTCTTCAGTGGGCTCTGTGGTGATAGAACAAGGGGAAATGGCTTCAAGCTCAAAGAGGGGAGATTTAGGTTAGATAGAAGGAAAAAGTCTGTTACAGTGAGGGTGGTGAGGCACTGGTGCAGGTTGCCCAGAGATGGGGTGGATGCCCTGTCCCTGGAGACTTTCGAGGCGAGGCTGGATCAGGCCCTGGGTGACCTGATCTAGCATTAGATGTCCCTGTTTGTTGCAGGGGAGTTGGGCTAGATGACCTTTAAAGGTCTTTTCCAACTCTAAGGATTCCATGATTCTGTGATGCCTTTGCTGTGCTGGAACCCACTCCCAGGCAATCTCCTTTTTCCTCTGCTGGGCTCTCAGTGCTAGGGGCACAGTACAAGCTGCCAGGTGCAGGCTTGAGTCCCACTGAACAGCGTTCTACGCTTTGGGTTCTGCAGATGGGAAGTCTCTCAGGAAACAGTTATAATCCGTCATCTTTTTTTTTTTTTCTTGGAAAAAGGACCTAAATGCTGGGGATGGATCAGGGATTTTGCCCAGAATTTCCAAGTATGGAGAGGCAATATTTTTGGTCTCTGCGGTGAGCATACTGAGATCTGCACTGAGATGAGGAATTCTCCAAGTAAAACTGTCGCTTAGACGGAGCTAAATAGCAAAAGCCAGCACCGTGCTGTATGGACTCGGACCCGCCGCTTGGTCCCAGCAGTTCTCTCCCTTCCCCTGTTGATGGCAGTGCTCTGATTCCCAACCCGCTGCCCAGGGCTGGGGTGGACCAGCAGCCCAGCAGATGGCCCAGGATAGAACTTCAATGGGGGAAAAGGGGCCTGAATGACTATTTAAAGATGTAGCTTAAGGCTGAGAGGTAGAAGGTCTGTTGAAAGGTGGAGTCTTTGGGGGACAGAATCGTCAGTGGTTCTGTACCCACAAGCTGTTTTTTCTTGTGTTTTGTATCTGATTTGTGAGTGCTTCATGGCAGATGCGGCTGGTGTGAGTTGGGGATCTGGTCCAGGCATTTCCCTTCATGATCAGCTCAGTCTCCTTTGGGTTGAGCTCCCAGAAGAGAATCAAACCACAGGAGAGCAGAAGGGCCTAAAGGGAAGGAATTGCTGCAGTGCGTGCTCTCATCTCCCTAATGGGGTTTGGGAAGGGGAGGGTGCCACAACAGAGAGAAACAGCTTAATTTTCTCAGCCCTGACTGTTTGTGTTTGAATAAATGAAACAAATTTATTCCCATAAAAATGCACTTGGGCTAGAAAAGTTTCCAGCCACTCAGTCTGTAAAAAGCACAAAGGACATGTTTACTCTTCAGGGTTTTTTTTCCCAAAGTATGAATCTTCAATTCCCAGCTTGCAACTTATCTTTGATGTAGTCCTTTACCAAACAGTGTAATATAAGAGCAACCCCTCTGTCAACTAATAAACTGAGAAATGGGAACATCACCTGCAAAAGAAGGGTTTCTCTTGGTGAAGTTTTATCATTTAATACTTAAATGATAATTTTTTTTTCCCAGTTGGCAAAACCCAGAGCTTTCTGCAAGGTGCCAAACAAGCAAATGAAGAAAGGGCAGAGTCAGCTCAGAGCTGTGAGGTTTAAATTATAACGGACCCTTAGAAATAAAATAAAAATAAAAATCCCAGGGGCTTTAGAGGCCCCAAGAAGGGCAATCCGTCTGCCTTGGGTTTAAGCTGGTGGCTTGGGCTGTTCAAAGAAACAGCATGTGTGTGGGGATATTTCCACTGGTAAATGAAGATATTCACTCATCAAAGCGGGAACCTGCAAACGTGTGTTGCATAAAGGGGGAAATTCCAGGCATTCCTGGGGAAATTGCAACTTTGAGACTGCAGAATTGAGCCCATATCGGGTGAAACGCTGGTGGAGCATCGTGGGGGCCTGTCTGATGCATGAAAGTAGGCCTGGTAAGTAGTGAGTGTGACAGTGGGTCCTGCCATTGCTGCACGACGGGGCAAGGAGTCATTTTCTCTTCCTTCTGGACTGAAAGTTTCTTCCCAGCACAGTATTGCAGTCATACTGATAACCACAGCTCCATCTGGCCATCAATCACTCATAGAGACCCCAACGCCGCTGGGACTTTACACTTACAAGAAGCGTCAGTGTTTTAGCTGTTAATTGGATGGTCAGATTCTGCTCTCCTGAGGACCAAGGTGAACTTCCCATTGACCTCAAAGCTGGTTTCTGGAGGCTGGAACTGAGCCCAGGGTGCTCGGGGCAGGTGGGTTCATGGCACTTGCTGCGCAGAGCTGGAGGGCTGTGGTTGCTTCTGAGTAACCTGAGGCAAGAGGGAAGGGCAGCTCCTGGCCCTGCTGAAATCAGAGGCACAGCTTGCTGGCTCCCATGGGGTAGCCCAGCCTGATGCTTTGGTCTAGTAACAAGTTTCTCCTTCCTGTAGCTCCTTGGAGCCTCCACCTGTGGGAAGAGGAGGCTCTCTGTGAGAGCGCTGCATGGGGCAGCTCTTGCTTTATGCTTGCTCTGCTTCAGGCCATTGCTGTCTTTCACTTGCTCCTGCAGCCGCCTGCATCATCCTGCTTGTCAGTGGACAAACATTCATATACAACTTTAAAAATTCTCTTTTTGCACATAACCACCTAAAAATCCATCCTGCTGTATGCAGATGCAACTGGACGAAAGGCCAGGGGAGGGGAGGGAGTGGTAAGCTGCAGGAACAGGCAGGAGGGGGGACAGCAAGGCTGATGTGCTGTGAGCAGATGCCCAGTGATGCTGGCAATGTGTTGTAGGGCAGGGAGCGGATCCCGGTTGTAGCCTTTTGTGCTGTATGGCTGTCATCCAAAGCCTCACAACTGTTTTATCAGTTTTCCTTTAGTAACCAAGGGAAACCTTCCAGGTGGATTGCCTTTGCCTTGAGGACTGTCTTTGTTCATATGTATGTAGGAATACCAACGGTGCTCGATCCTCTGTGAGATATCTGCATGGCACCAAACCACACCAAGGCAGCTGTGTGCACAATTCTGTTGAATATTTTCCCTCTTTCAGCAAAATAAATGGAACTAAAACAGTGATGGTCTTAGCACAGACCGGATCTGTGTCTTGCACACCCCTCCCCTATTCTTACAGGGATCCTTTATTTAAAGGCTCATGTCTTGAGGATTTCCTCACAGCCAAAAGTCAGGGTCTAGAACTAAAGAGCAGCTTGCTAACATGTTTCAGGGGAAGAGCAGTGCCCCTCTTTGCCTGTTCATTGCAAAAATATTCCCTGCTTCCTTTGCCTTCGCCTGTCCAGTAGGCCTAAGTGGCTTTCCAAATGTGTTTATCTGAAATTCCTTACATTTTTATCCTTGTCCCATGCATGGGAAGCAGCGGGACTGAAATCAGTGCTTAATGTACATCTGGTGGCTGGCCTGGCACAGTTATCTAGAGAAGATGATCCTGTTGAAGGAAGAAGAGAACAGAAATCAACCCAGTGCCCCAGTGCAAACACAGGTGATAAATGTACCCCTGTGATTACATTCTTCTTCTGTGTGTCTCAGCCTCGCTAACTAATCCCTCCTAGGAAGAAGGTGAAGGAAGCAGGGAGCTGTATATTACAGCTCATCTTAATTGGCTGGCATGGGCTTGCTGCGAGGCCAGGCAGGGAATACACAAAACATCTTTATGTAGAAGTGGGTATCAGCTGGAGATGCAAAGAAATGGCGGGTTTCAAGCAGTTGGTGTCTTGTGGTCGGATCCTCTAGTGTCCAAGAAGGCTCAGACTCCAACTGAAGCCTTTCCTGCCATTGGGGCATTCTTAATATTTCTCTCTCCCTTGTGCATTCTCCAGTGTCTAATAATATTGCTAATAGGCTGCAACGTGAGCTCAACAATTTATTTCAGTGTGGGCATTAATAGGTCTCAGGATACAGGAGAGGGCCCTATTTTCATAAAACTTATAGGAACTGTAAGACCTCTGCCCCCTCTGCAGAGCTGGGTTGGAACTGGCCAACAAATTTGGAAGTTATTGGAGGCAGGGGAGATGAGTATGTTTATTTTATTTATATTTTATATATGTATCCCACGTGCAGACTGCTTGCATAAACCTCATTTCTTAAGAGACCAAGCTTAAACCTTATGTTTGCCTTGCTATTGTAATAAACTTTGTCTCCTTTTATTTATCCACCTGTAGGATTTGATGATTTCCCCTTTTCCCCACTCCTCAATTTCCCCATATCCTGTTCCCGAAAGGACTGGGGCCCTTCCCACGGGATCACTTCAGGCTGTTTCCCGTGAGGTCTGCCTTGAAGGATACTGATACATAGGTGCACATATGTTTTGCTGATATTAGTTGTGCTGCAGTGAGACGGAAAAGTATACACAGAGATGCAGTTTAATCCGGTCTTTCCCAGAGGCAGTTTAGATTTGTGTGGTTTCTTCTGAATCTGTCAAAGGCACCTATATTCCCATGGAAGAAAAAAAATACTGCAACATTGCAAAACAGGAGTGACATGAGAATTTAAATTATATTCGGTCCAGGAAGTCACTTATTGTCTTGGAAAGGATCTTTCTTTTGGGGACTCGTGTTCTGGATGATGCCCAAAAAAAACCAGCAACCCTATTTCAGCATGTGAATCCACGAATCAATATACTTTTAAAGCTCAATCAGTACTTGTACACACAAATTATCCCCTCACACACGCACCGTTATGTACGTGTTTTCCTCTCCCAGCATTCCAGCCTGCTTGGGTTGACCTTGTCTCTCTCAGTGATTTAGGTTTTAGAGAAGGAATGGGTAAGGATTTGCTTTGACATTTAAAGGCAATCCAGGTAATTGATAGCACTGGCAGCGTCCATCTCTCCCTCCATATATCTGCACAACAGTATCTATTTTTGACATAGCTGACACGCCATTTCCTTTGGCAGCCCAAGGGCGGCTCATCTTTAAATTAAACTCGTCTCCGACCCTTCCAATCTGTGAGCTGTACAGAGGCAGACACTGGTGGGGTATATCATCTGGAGACTGTGCAGGCATATTTGAGCAGGGTGATGTATTATCGAAAGGGCTCTGCATTACTGCTAGCTGGAACCAAAACAAGCTCTAAAGTATTAACTAATGACATGGGAAGTCCCTTAGGTATCTAATCACCTTTAATGTTCAGATTTAGAAGACAACTTTAAAGGAAGAAAAAGAGATTAGCAGGTCAGGTCAGAGCACCCCTTCCCCCTCCCTCTGCCCCCAAAATACAATTGGCTTTTTAAAGTCAAAACCAGATTCATATTTCACCTCATCAGTAAATACACCATCAAAAACCAGGCCCTAGAGCTTGCATCTTGGAGTAGAGCTTCGCTGAAGTTTGGAGGGGCTTGAACCTTCTGCTTGTGGCAGAACTAGAGATGGCTTTGGGGTCTGGGATCCTCCTTGGCAAGGGCTGAGCAGAACCTTGGTGCTGTCCAGCTGTAGGAATAGGAACCCTCTGCAGAACTTGGGCAGCAGCTCTCCAGGCTTTCATGCACATAGGCTGCTCAGACTGAAATCTGGCTTGTGTTAATCCGTGCAGGGTTTAGCCCATTCCACTGCTCCCTGCCTGTACAGAGGTGCTAAAGAACATGCCCATGTCACATGGGAAGGCTATTCAGGGAGGGGGTGGAAACATTGATGTGGCCTCCCAAGACCTGGGCAGCATGTGGCTTGCAGAACTGGCTCTGTAGACAAAAAGAAGAAAATAAAAATCTCTTGTCAGTAAATTCAATTTCCAGCATTAATGTGAACCCAGCTGTATTCTTTTGACTCAGAAAGCTAAGGGCAAAGGCTTTCAATCCTTCACTTTACCCAATGGGCCAATTCTTGCCTCTTGTGCAGCTTTGAAGAGGAAAGGGATTAATTTTCAGTTTCCACTTGGGGATGCTGCTGCTGCTGGGTACGCTCAGAGAACATGTGTGAAGCATGGGGAAGAAACCCCAGAGCTGGCACACCAGCCTGGCACGGTGTCCTCTGGGAAAACCATCCAAGAGCTGAGCAAGAGGGAAGAATGTCCTTGCAGGTTTGGCACAGCTCGTGTAGCCTGTTGTTCAGGAATTGCTCCAGCTCAAGGACCCCGGACCCCATGCGCACTGTCTGTGCATAACCCACCCAACCTCACAGGGTCCGTGCTGTGATGAGGGAAGATGCTAGCTCATCTTTTTCCTCCAGTAGTGCCTTGGCATGTCATAGACTTGCTCTTTCAAAACTTCTCCTTCAGTCCTTGCTTTTTCAAGAATGGCCTGTAATCCTGAATTCCCCACTGAGTCTATGAAATTAATGAAACCCAGAGACACTCAGCATCTCTCTGAATCCGATTACTATAGGTTCAAAATAAAATTCTGGGTAAACAAAATGTTTTCTTTCCCTTCTCTTCGCACTCTTCCACCATCTCCTAAAAAAAGAGTTCCAAACCACTTACGAACAACTTAATAACTTTGCCATGTCCTCATATCCTTTTCCGGTTTTCAGCCAACCCATGCTTACCCTAGCTTTCATTGATATTGGTTTCTTGAAAACAGAGGCTACGTTAGGGTAAGATTCTCTGAAACACAGACAATGGCTAGTAAGCAAGGGAGCCGGGCCTCTGGTTGGAAGACGAGCATAAGGGAGAGGAGGAAAACTGAAGATTTTATTGTTTATTTCAAATCAAAAAGATGAACAATCACCCCAACAAAATAGATGTGGAATTGCATCCAAGAATATGCATACATCCAGGGTTTGCAATGATGTAAGTCACTGGATATATATATTCTCATTTGCTATGATGTCACCTCTCTGGACATATTTATAACCTCACAATTTGTGTATCCCAATCATTTATTCTTGTTAGATAAATACATGGACAGGAGGCTCGATGATGTTGTAGAAAACCATGGGAGTGAAGCTTGAGAACTTCCCGATAGCATTGCTGGGCTGGAGAGCAGAGAGGGACAGCAGCTTCCCTGTGCAGTCACCCACCTTGAGTGATGCTGGTGCGATGCTGCCCTGAAAATAAGGCATAGGAAATGCTTGTGTTTTCTGCTCCCTTTTCTCTGTTAGCACCTCTAGGATGGCATTAGCACTGCAGTACCAGTGGTTGGTTAATCTCAAAGGCCTTTTGCAAGGAGCTGAAGATGCTTCCTAGGGAGGGAATTGAGGGTAGAGGCAACTGAGATACTGCAGCATCCTGCTCAGAGCACTGTGTATCCAACCTCAAAGAGGCTGCTAGGCAATCTCTTGTCCTGGTGCTGCAGAGCTTTTCTAGTGCCTTGTGCCAACCCATGGCTGGGTTCGGAGAGAATGGATGCTATCTGCTGGATTTGTAAGATGGGCAGCTTAAATCGCATGGAGTTAAAGGGGTCAGAATAAGTGGATACCTCTTTATAGACATGGTCAAAAGAGATAATCACTGTGGCAAGATCCCGAGGGGATTAAGGGGGGAGATATGAGAAAGTGGGCATCTGCATTGGGTCACTGACACTGAGCCGATCCATCACTGACTTGTGCTTCCCATCCCTCCCTGGAGAGGAGGGGATGAAACAAGCACTGAAAGCTAGTTGGCACGGCTGCCGCCTTCACGCTTTGCTGGAGCTCAGCCTACTTTCATGTTTCACTTTTGATTATCGAAGTCCAAGTTGTAATGGGAGATGATTAGAATGGCAGAGAGCTGATGATGCCCACCTACGTGCAAAGCAGCAGAGGGCTGCACTGAGAAAGCTGAGTGGGCAGCAGATCCGAGTGGCTCCATGCCAAAGTGGCCAGCACTGAGCTTCTATGGAGGGGAAAGGAACAGGCTGATGCCAAGTTGGAGCCTCTGAGGAAGGACTTCAGAAGGCAGTTTCCCAGCTGCAGTTGTCAGTGACCCATTTTTTTTCTTTGAACATAATACTATTTTGAGACTGTGGGGATAACCTAGGTGATAGTGTGATCCCAGCCCTGCTCTTGCCTTCTGATAGGACCCTAGAGGATATAGGACCTTCTGGTATGAAAGCATCAAACTTCTTTGTGGTCTGCTCTTATCTGGGGCATGCTTAAGAAAGGTTTGTCTCCTGAAGAAGCCAGCAGCATGGGAAAAACTGGTGGCTCCATTAGCAGGCACTCTGATTGATGCTACATCAGCACTGGGCTCTTGGAGGACTGCAGTGTTAGCGCATTGCATGCCACTGGCCCAGCCCCAGGGATGTCGGCATTCATCTCCCTACATCTCCTGAGAGTGCTGTGAAAACCATGCTGGTCATGGTATAAATATTCTCAGTATTCAAAAAAACACAAGTATTTTCTGCCTCTTCATGCCAAAAATAACAAGGGCATTTGAGGGCTATTTTCTGCTGCCACCCCCTTGCTCTACCATAAGACCATGGTTCTTAAATGGTGCTTTATAACACTGTTACTGCAGTCCGTGCACTTGCCTTTCCCTTCTCTATCTGTCAGTGAGCAAGATCCAGTCATGGCACTGATCTGGGGAACCAATGTTGTCCATCTGTCGGCATCTGGGCACACATGCTCTGCTGAGCAAGGCTGATGGCGGTGGGGATGACAAGGCGCCATTTGTTCTGCCTTGGTAGATCTGCCGAGGTGGTGGATAGAGGCATGGAAATCTCATAGGCTCCTCATGCAGAAGTTTGCATTGGTTGTCAGGGAACCTCGTCCCTTCTTTCCCATCTCTCCCCTACAAGATAGAGGCTCCTGATTTGGCAGCCAAAAATTGTCCTGGATAGATTCAGTATAGAACATATCTGCATCTAGAGGACACCGTACAGATTTTCTTGTCCTCAGGCAGCGCACACACAGTGGAAATCTCTCTACAAACTGAGCACGAGGCAATAGTGGAGATGGATGGGACTCCGTGAGAATGTTGCAATGTTCAGATAAAACCTGCAGTTCTCAGGGCAGGGTCTCTACATGGTGGTGTCAAGAGTAAATGAAGTTTACCCACTAGGAAGGCGAGTGACATGTTGTTTATCCATTTCTCATCTACACCATGCAATGGAAATAATTTCTTTTATACATCCCAATTTGACATTGGGAGGGAACGAGGAGTCACCCCACTGGGGCTTGGGAGCAGGTGCTTGGGGATCATGGGGAATGCTACCATTCCCATAGCATCAGAGGGGGTCCAGGCTTGTTGGGAAGGCTGATGGGGGCCCTTTCACCCCAAACTTGCACAAAGAAACTGTAAAGAAAACTCTGAACATCCCTGAGGTATTTTGTTGTGCACTGTGCAGAGAGCACGCACGCTTGTGTTCTCTCTCTGCTTGGCATCTTCTCTCATAATCATTCATCCTCTCTATAAACAGATTTCCCAGTAATGGTTTTCATTTTCTTTGAAGTGTCCCATTCATTCTGCTGCTCTGCCCATTCATGTGCTCAGGGTTCCTTGAAAGGAAGACAGACACAAACATCCAAAGTGCTTGAAATATGCTAGCAGAGCAGGGGGAGGGGATGGACAGAGGCATTTATTTTAAAATCTATCTATCTGAGGAGACTTTCATCCTTTTTTTTTTCAAGCTGCACCTGAATAATTCTTTTTTTGATTTTCTTTTTCTTTTTCTTTTTCTTTTTTTTTTTTGCAATTCTTTCCCCCCATAGAAATCCAAAGGTAACATGGCTTTTAAATTGCCCCTCTCACCCCCCAATCTGTTCCTGCTGCTTTAAGCTATTAATAAATTGAAAGCATGTTCTGGAAGGCGATTTAATCCAGCCCCAAAGTTAAGCAGGTGCTGAAGTGGTTTGCTGATGGGGTGCATTTCCAAATTGGGGCCTTCCAGGCTAAGACATGACTGTCATCAGGGCTGGGTGCTGGACTCACATGTCTGGAAAGGAATATTTGCCCTGAAAAGCAGGTATTGTATCTGTTCTCTACAAGGGCAGGGAATTCTACTGCGGGGCTACTTCACTTTGTAGGGTAGGTTGATTGGTTACAGTACGCCATGCCCTGCATCAGAGTTCCCTTCTGCTGCAGTAGCAGTCCAGATTTAAAATCGAATCAGTGCAAATGCTTCTTCACTTTGTCCCCATATCTTGCCCTATCTGCAGTGTCTGAACCTCCTGGGCTTCCTCATGGGACCAATCTCCAGCAAACCTTCCTCCCTTGGCTTGAAAAGAGACCTTGCTCTAACCCTGCAGAGCAATGGAAAACAAACTTATTGAATCTAAATGACAAGGTGATGCCGTGCAAGGGACTCTAATTGTACCCTAATAGACTTGTCTCATTGTAAGGGCAGATCTTTCAATACTGAGTAAAATTAGTCAGAAGCGTGCAGACTTTCTGAGAGAGACAATTCTGCTTGAATTGAAGACAGAGATGAGACCTCAGCCTGGGTGAAATGGTTTTTGCTCCTGGGTAGCAACCCTGAGAGCGTTTGCAAAAGCAACTGCCCTGAGTGAGTTCTCAACTGTGCTTTTTCTCTTGACACTTGGAATTCCAGCCCACACACCCGAGATTGTGCATGGCATTTGTGGTCAGCTTGAGGGCTTGGGTTTTTCTTTAATTATTGTTATATAGTAATGGATTGGGGGCTTGGTGCAGGAGAGTGAGAATGGGTTTGCTGTTTCTCCACCAGATTTCTGCATTGGCTTGGTTTTTATTAGGACATGTTTGGCTTTGATTTCAGATTTATATGTTGCTCTGCTCCATCCAGCTCCAATGAGCTTCTTGAATCCAGGCCCCCATATAAATGGAGAATTATGATTCTAACATTATGGCTAGTAGCAATAATAATAAAGACATGGAGGTTCATATTCATATGAGCTGCGAGCCCAAATTCTCTTGCAAGGGACTGAATCTGTGCGTGGCTGCAGAGTGAGGTGGATGCTGTGTTTCGGGGGCTGGAAGGTCTGTGCCTGCTATATTAAGAAGGGTGGGGTCTGGACCAGATTTAGGTGAGGAACCAAACTGGAGGAAGGAGGGAGGAACAAGACAGCCCCCAGCATACCACAAAAGTGTTTTATATTGTAATATCAAACATTGGCTTATTCTGTGTTTTCTGTTAAAACAAGTCATAAAAGGACTACTTAAAGGGGACTCCATTCCTATATTTTATATATACCCACAGAGAACATGTGGAGCGCAGATAATGGTGACCAACCTCCCCCCTCTGCTTCGCTCTTTCTCCCCCCACCAACCCATTCATCTCCGCGATCTAAATGAGAAAAAGAACAGAGCTGGTGTTAACATAGGAGGGGTTGTTAATCTATTCGGAAATGATTTTCGGATCCAGGCATATATATATATATACACATATATGCTTCTTTTTTTTTTTTTTTTTTTTTCCTGCGTGAAAGGGGAAAGGAAGGGATGCACATCTTTTGGGGGATGGATGCCAGGGCGAGCGTGGTGCCAAGCGAGGAGGTTCTGGCTCAGCTGGTGGAGGTGCTCCTGGGAGGGCAGGGAGGGCGTTCGGCGTGGGGTGGGATATAATTGATAGCAGGGAAGAGCTGTCACAATAGCAGGATAGGAAACCGGCTATCCGGGACAGACCCAGCTTTAAAAGCCCCTAATCTGCCAGCCCATGTATTAAAGGACTGATTTGAGGGGAGGACAAGGGGGAAGGGGGGTTAAAGAGGAGGCCTGACTCCTGTTAGCTCCTTCTAATGAGGCAGTTGAATAGCATTTAAAGGGCTCCTGGCCTGGCATGAAATCTCACAAAGGAACCTCCTTATTTTAATGCACGCAACTGACTTTGCTTTACAAACGCTTTTATAGTGTCCAGACACTTACAAATCGACCTTCAGTGATTCTTGAGTTAATACGAGGTCTTGGGAAACATTAATGCACTATTAAAAAAGAAAGCCTCTCAATAGATCTTTCTAGTCTTACAAACACGCTCAGAGTTCTTGAGTACTCAACTCCGGGTAAAAAAATGCAAAGTCGTTTAAGGCTATTAACGGGCGGAGAGAGCTGATTCGCATTCCTTGCCCGAGTATCTCATTTAAGCTATTAACCTCCCGCTTGTAGAGTGTTGGTTTGGTGTTCTGTTGTTTTGTTTGCTTTTTTTTTTTTTTTTTTTTGTGAGTAAAGAGTAATGGATTTTGGCTCGGAGCAAACGTTTAGAACTTGAAGAAGGGCTTGTGTGTCGGCAAGCTGATCTTCCCCTCCCTCGATATGTCATTTGGACTAATCAAAAGCCTATTACCTCTCCCCGCAGACCTCGGCTCTCTAATTACCGAACAATGCGGGGAAATAACTGGGGGGGGGTCCAACCCTCCGCCCGAAACACGAAAGGGGATGGGAGCACTGAGACCTGGGTCCTGCGTGCAAACAGCTTGGAAAACACCCTCCTTCCCTCCAAAAAGAGCGAAAGTCCGCGCAGCAGAGGGGAAAGGGTTTAAACTGGAGAGCGAGACTAATGAGGGCTGGAGACAGACCGAAGTAAATGGTGGCGGTGCAGCTCGGCGCGGCAGGAAGCGCGTGTGCCGGTGGAGGGTGGGTGCGCACAACGCGTACAGCTGCACGGAGCCCGGCCGGGAGGTCCCGCGTCCGCTTTGCGAGCGGTTTCCCCGGAGTTCTGTCCCACAGAAACGAAACGGGCCAAGGGCAGCGGGAAAAGAAATCGGGCAGGAGAAGGAGTGAGGATGGGGCTGAGGTTTGGGTGGCATTTTGGGATGGATTTTCTGGGGGGGGGGCAGGAAGCCTCTTTCCCCGGTCTCCGCAGCAGAGGCTCTGCGCTGTCCCCAGCGTTTGTTCCAGTGAAAACTCGTTTAGTTATCGAGGTTTTAGCCTCTGGTGGCGATTCTTGCCGGGCTGACACAAGGGGGGCGGCGGCGGGACCCGCGTGTGGGGCCGGGGCCGCAGGCAGCATCTTGAGAGGGAAACAAAAAAATAAAAATGAGGAGAGGAGAGGAGAAAAGACGAAAAAATAATAATAATAAAAAAAGAACACCCCGCTCTCACGGCCCAAATTATCTCTTAGCGCTGTGCTCCGATAAGCCGGGCGCTGCGCAGACACAGGCTGCCGAGCCAGGGGGGCATGGACCCCCGCACTACTCTTTTGTCTCCTTTTTTCCCCATGCCCCGTCGCTGGGCTTTTTTTTTTTTTTTTTCCCCCGTTTTTTCAGGGCACTTCGGGGAACAAAGAAATAATTTAGGAGCGACCGCAGGGAACGCGGCCGTTCCCCCCCTCCCGGTGCCGCTGCTCGTGCCGCTCTGCGCAGGCTGAGAGCGGGGTCTCCGCTCCAGCGCTTTGGGAAGGGGGAGCCGAGAGGATCCAGGAAAATAAATAGTGCTCCGTTTTATCTCTTTGCTTTCTCCTTTTCTGCTCAAACTTTTTCTTCGCGGGAGGGGAGTGGATTCGAGCGTACGAACAGCTGCTTAAAATCTAATATAGACAAATGGACATCTTGTATAACATTAAGTTTTAGTAGGCAACTCATTTATTTTGAAGTGCTCTTGTGAATAGTTTGGCAAGGAGCTTTCTCCCTCCTGTTCCTGGAAAGTAGCCGGGGGAGTTGGCCGGGCAGGGCTGGGGTCGGCACTGGGGAAGCGGAGGGAGAACGCTCCCGATCTCCGTGAGCACACGGCAGCACTGCGGGCTCGTCCTGACTCCACGCGGCAGAGAAGCCGGTGGGAGCACCCCAAAAATTAGGCACGGAGGAAGGCAGCGAGGAGAAGACACGCGTTTGTTGTTTGGGCAATTTCTAGCTTCTGCACGCGGCTTTGGGGAATGTAACACTTGCAGCGCAAAGCTCTGGGGCATCCTCCTCTTAATGCGCGCGTGTGTGTTAACATTTAACCAAAAAGGAGGTCGTTTTGGTTTCTGAATCGCTTGGTAAGAGTGAATTCCGCCGTGGGAAGCGGTCTGGGATGGAGCAGCGCGCTCCTGCCCCGCGCCGCATCCGGGAACGGAGAACACGAAGCGCGGCGGTTCTTGGTAGGAGCGGCGGAGCCAGGAGCACGGAAACGCAAACCTGTGGGCTCCCCCGCCGCAGGGAGAGCCCCGGCCCTTCCAATTCGAGGGACTGATATTCAGGAAACAATAATAATAATAATAATAAAACAAAATAAAAACGTAGAGCACCAAACCCACCAAGCTAAGGCGAAAGCACAAACATTATTCGTGGACGTGTGTGCCCGTGTGCCGTCATCACCCGCGGGTGCCAGCGCTCCTTGGCTCCTGTGCGGGCAGAGCAGCTCTTTCTGCCCCTCCCGAGATTCTGTCCTCCTCCAAAATCCCCCCCCGCGCCCCTTCGGCGTTGTATCCCCTCCCCGGGGCAGTGTCTCTACGCTGGGCACAGGGAAAAATGCATTTGATGTCGCAGGGATGCCTGGTTACTCTGTGCTGTGACTCTCTCCTTCCTTTTCCATTTATTTGCGGGAGCAAAAAAAAAAAAAAAAAAAGAAAAAGAAAATTAAAAAATCCACATTTTATATTACATTTTATCTTCATTCGTTGTGTGCGTATGTATTTCCGAGTCCTGCTAAACCGATAAGGAGAATGACCGGACGGGAGCTGCCCGCTCCCCAGCACGAAGGTTGCTGCCCGCTCGGGTCTCGCTGGTCGTTCTGCTGTCCGCAGAAAGCGCTGCTGGGCTCCGGTGCGGCGGCTGCAGAACCCTGCCGGGCTCCCAGCTCGGCGGTGGGGAGAGTCGCCGTTCGCACAGGGCTGCTTTTGGGGGAGGGGGGGGAGATATTTTTGGGGTGATTTTTTTTTTTTTAATTATCGTTTTTGGTAGATTTATAAGAAGGAATTTGCTCCGGTTGAGAGACAATATATAGAGGGAGAAGGAAATGTAGCGTAGTTAGAAAACATGAGAAAAAGGGCAACCACGCTGGAGATGTTTGGGGAAGGTTCTCAGGTATGGAACCCCCGACCCATGCAACCGAAGGCGACTGCGGGGAAGGGACGGGACTGAAAGCTCCGCGCATCCCCAGCCCGAGGACCGGGGCCGGGCCGGGTGGACCCGCGCTGCAGCCGGGCCGGGGATGATTTATTGTGTGTTTGGGCGAATCCGTTCCCCCTTCGACTTAAAAAAACAATTGATCTCCACGAAACGCGAAAAGCCCGCGGCCGGCGGAGACATCCGCGGGAGAGTTCGCCTCGCCGCTTTGCTCCGAGAGAAAGGAGCCGGAATGCTCCGCGCCCGCGGACCAGGTGCCAGATGGAGGCGGGAGGGGGACGGGGTTGCGCGCTCGGGGACCGCGGAAGTTGCTCGCCCGCGCAGCTGGGGCACGGGGGAGTTGAAAGGAGATTCCTCTCGCTGCTTGGAGCCAGGGAATTTAGATTTATTCGGATTTTTCAACCCAAATCCTTGGCTTGGAGGAGCTGGGGAAGCGAGGGGAGAAACCCGCTTATTGCTCTCGATTTTCGGTCCGGCTTTAAGGCATTTTGAGAGGAAGCCATCACACCCGCCGAGCACCAAAGGTGGCCGGAGGTGTCTGTTAGCCCTCAATTATAACTCCATCAATATCTCTTGCTCTGAGTGCTGCCTGTGCCCTTCCCGGGCTGGCAGCGGCTTCCCGGGGCTGCGGGGGCAGCGGGCGGCCGGGCCGCAGCGCCGGTAGTGCTGTAGGAAACGCCTCGGGTTTCTTTACGGGCTCATTTTCTCGGAGGAGGATTTTACTGCATGCGTAAAGAATTTTTTGAAAAGCGGTGGTAAATATTTTCTCTTCTGGCAAGTTATTTATTGGCATGAAGAGAGGATTTTTTTTTTCTTCCCCCTCTTTATAAAGCTACATGTGGTGACCATATAGGATCAGAAATAATGTGGCCTTTCTGGTTTTGAAGAACTGCTAATGTCATTAAAGGTCTTCCTAACACGCCAGCTAGGAGTTCAAAAAGCCTCGCCTTTTATCCCGGGCATATATTTGGTTGTTTATAAAGTGCAGACTTCCTTATGCTTCAAGTGCATCAGGAGGATTTCTTAACTCTGCAGAAGGATCTGTTTTCAACTATATTCTTCTTTGGAAATTGGACTGTTTAACTAGTGTCTTTCACACTTCTTTTCTGGCTGCTATTTTTATACATTCAACCGCAGAAGAAATTCCCGCACACAGAAGCAAACAAAGAATTTTCCCCTCTGCTTTGTATTACAGAAAATATCTGCGCAGGCCACTAATTGTCCATTAGTGCTAATAAGTGGCTAAAACAATATTAGGAGATAACCCGAGCAACCTGTCTTCTTTATTTTAATTTGCCGTACTGAAGTCGGGAAGGTTTTGACGAAGAGCCGACCAGACGTGTCCGTGGAATCTGTGTACTAAACTTTTGGACTGTTGATTTTGAGGGTCACTTATCTAAGCTAAGTTCAAAGTGTCACCTGCTTTAATCCTTTCTCTGTCGTGCTCGGAGAGACTCCACACAGCACACGGTCTGCTTTGCAGAGCGCCTGGAAAAATGTCTGTCTCCATTCTCCCCCCATCTTTTCCCTCCCAAATGCATTAGGAATTTCTCCCCTCGATTCTAGCAACTGTTAGGAAAAACTCATTTGAATTTCATTATTAATATTTTCCGGGCATGCTCTTTTAGTTTGTCACTTGTAATATATTAGGATGAATTATATGTCTTAGGAAAAAGAAAAAAAAAGAAGAAGAAGAAAAAGAAAAAAAGAAGAAGAAGAAAAAGAAAAAAAAAAGAAAAAGAAAAAGAAAAAAAAAGAAAAAAATGAAGAAAAAGGAAGAGACAAAAAAGAAGGCAAAAAAAATAAGAAAAAGAAGAAAAAAGAAGGCGAAAAAGAGAAAGGGAAAAACAAGAAGAAAAATAGAAGGAAAAAAAGAAGAAAGAAGAAGGCAAAAAAAGAAGAAGAAAAAAGGAAGGAAAAAAAGAAGAAAAAAGAAAAAGAAGAAAAAAAGAGAAAAACCCAGAGAAACGGGGCCTTTCCTATTAAATAGAAACAAGATGTTCAAATATAGAATGTAAGAATTTGAAATCTGGTGTTTTCTGCTCTTGGATGCTGATGGCATTAAAAAAATCCACTTTGCTGCTTCTGCAATTTAAATCCCTACATAGGAACATAAATTATCCAGAGGGATATTATTTTTAATTAAAATTCTCTTTCCGGAAGGAGTTGTTTTTAACTTCTCTTCAGTTTTCCTGAAGGTTTTTCTCTTTCCTCCGATTTAACATTTCCATTAATTAGACTGTTCTTAAGCCGTGTCTTGTAAGCGACGTGGGTTGGCGTTTCTGAAACTTTGACAGAAAACAGTCCACTTGTTTTGTTTTGTTTTGGGTGAATGGTTTTGGTGAAAACGCATAGTTTTGAAACAACTCAGAGGGGTTGGAAAACTCGGAGCTCTTCAGACGTGTCAGTGAATACACAAAAAGCTCCCATGTTTTTTCAATGAGAGCTTGAATGTCGAGCTACACGCTAAGGCTTTCGAGGGGCAAACCAAAATTTCTGCAACTCTGGATGTTTTTAGGCACCTAAATATAAATGGAGCTGTTCTCGGAAGTGTGGAACCCTCACAGATCTCAGTGAAGAGGACAGCTCTTGTTCACTACCACTAAAACCCAGTCCTTTTCCTCTCACTGCCCGAATGTGATTCTGGGCACTTGGACTGCTGGTTGAGTTCAGCTGCTTTACCATTTCTTAGAGAAGAACCGGAGAAGCAGGAAAACTACTTCTGCGTTCAGTGAAATAAAGGACTTGAGGCATTTGGTGAACTTCAAAAGGTTTGAGAGCGGTAGGGCTAGCACACCTGCTTTATGTTAGATGGTCCGGAGGCAACCACCTCGGCCACTCAGCCCCTGCCCCGCTTTCCAGTAATGGGCCCCAGAAGGGTTCCCAGAGCATTTGCTCCATTGCCACAAACCACCTCCCACCACCAGGAGAAAGGGGACTGAGCCACTGGCTGCCACATGCTGGAGGATGCCAGGAGCAGAGCAGGGCACTTTGGGGCTCGCATCGTAGCCAAATCTTATGCTTGGCCATTTTGAATGCACTTTCTTTTTGGTGTTTTGTCTTTCTGAAGCCCACCCCCTTGTCTTTTCAGGTTAGAGAGGCCAGAAAGCTGATGAGGAAATGAAATTCCTGGTAAAAATGAGAAAAGGCAAGAAAACTCACCTTCGCTCTCTTATGCCCACTGGCAAATTCTTTAGGGAAGGACAACAGGGGTTTTCTGTTACTTAGAACTTGGAAGCATCAAGGGTTCACTTATACATGTGTCGTGACTTCTCATCAACTTTTATAGGATTTGGTGGGCTCTCTAAAAATACAGGGGCCCCAGCGCAATGGGGAAGCTCCCCTGAGCTATCCAGCCTCCCCTTCTAGGCAACTGCCACCAAGCATATGTTCACAGGGAAGGCAAAGGGGAGCTGGGGCACAGGCATTACTACTGGGGCAGGTACATCTGCTAAGAAGTCCTAGTGGCTTCACTGACTTTTTTTTTTCTTCCCCCTGAAAGTAATTTCTGAATCAATCACTCTGCTATCAGCTTGCTCTAGAGATGGATGAGTAACACTAGTGAGATAAAAGAGTCAAGACTCCCTTTCCCTTGATTTGGCTGCTTTTTGTTAACAGTATTCTGAGGGCCATTATTTCCCATAAAAGACATCTGGAAAATCATCAGCGTGTGGTGGAGAAAGTGGCTGTTCTGCTTTGTACTCCCCTTTGATCCAACATGGAGCACAACTCGCTGCTTTCTGAGATCAATAGCTCCCATCCTGGGGCATTTTTCTTTCTCATATACCGTGGGTGATTTGAACCACTTTAAGAAAAAATGAATGTCAACTTTTTTTTGGTTGTTGAATGTGTGTGTTTATGAATTTGTGACAGTAACACTAGGGCCAGAAAGAGAATGGCATGGACCAGCTGCGTGCCCCCAGTGAGTACCACCAATGGAGTACTTCCTCTCAGCTTAGTTAACTTCACCTTTGTCATACCACGCAACTATAGATGCAGAAACGTAGGAGTGGTCATGACTGTTAGACAGACTCAAGGGGATTGGAGAGAAAAGCGTCAACTGCAGCTTGAGTTCAAGCTGCCTACCCAGTGGGATGAGAGGTTCAGAGTGGCTTTGGACTGCAAGAGGCATATATGGGGGCTTGAATGGGAAGGGTTTTGTGTGCACACAGGTCTAGCAGAAATGCTAAACTGTGGTCTGGTCTTTTTAAGCAACAGCAGCCAACCTATGGTGCAAGAGCTGCAGGCTGCTCTGGTACTGTGGAGGTGGCTCCTGTGCGACTTTGTCATGGAGAGGCAACAGGGGCTGAAGCTGCTGCTGGTAAGGCTGAGCTGGGTGGGAGAATGGGACAAGGCTCTGTTTGGGGATGGAGCCCTGAGGTCTCCATCACCACATCCCATCAGTAGAGCCAATAGATAAAGCCTTCCTCATCCCTGCTCTTCGATTCCTCCCTAGAGAGACGTCTGTACTGGTGAGAATGCCTGTGCTGTGTCTTTCCTTATGAAAGTGGCTCTTGGATAGGCCCTGACAGTACTGAGCAGTAACCTGTGACTGATATATTCTATGAATGGCTCAGCCGGATAGACTTTTAGATGTTTGTCTGCTTGATGCCTCTGCTCTCCGGCACTAATTCCTGTAGTATTCGACCTGAAAGATCCTGCTAATACAAGTAGGATCAAGCACAGACCTACCATAAGCAAGGGAGGTCATTATTTTCACAGGAACTGAAAGTTGGACCCTAAATCTTCAGAAGAGAGTGGTGCCTAGAAACCAGCTGTCTAATATATCTACTGTGCTAAACTTATAGCAGGGAGGGGAGAATAAAAATGTGTTTTGCAGTATAATATTGCTTTGTGCCTCCAAAAAAGGTTTCTAATTTTATGTTTTAAAGGCAAACATTACAGCTAATTGAAGAGCAGAGAGGAAAAATGGATCTCCTTTTCTAAGCGCCAATAAGACTGGGTTCTGGGCCAGTGGTTCTGTGAGAGGTCTCCATTTACTACCTGTCCTAAACCTCAGGTATTTTAGAAGGAAAATGCCTGCCATATATTAAAGAGAAAAATCATTAAATGGATGTCAAAAAAAAAAAAAAAAAGAGGACAGAGAAAACCCATATGACTGAATTTATGGCTTGCTTTAGAAGCGCAAGTTAATACTGAGAAAACATGAATGAGAACAAGGGGGCATCCACGCAATGGGAAAAGTACTTTCCACTTGCTGCCTTCCCAGCAGTGACCTCGGATGAGGTCCCATCCCTGTGGTCCCAACCCTCCTCCTCCTGCTGCCTCTGCCTTCAGTCCCCCCAAATGGAATAACCCTCCTCCACCTCTCTGGGAGTTGGATTAGGCCCTGTGCCCAGAACGTTGCTCAGTTTTTATTGCTACGTTGAATGCACCCATTTGCCTATAGAGGAAATGGGGCTGAGCCTGAGCAGCCCTGAGCCAGCAGGAAATTCAAGGCTTTGTGGGCATCCATGCAGGAGCCAAGTTAAATGAGCAAGAGAGAGAGGGAATGCTCGCGGGGACACTGGGTTTGGGTGGGAGGATGCAGGAATGAGGGCAGAGGGGAGTTTCAGCCAAGGCTTCGGTGGGAGCAGAGGTGTTCAAAGCGCCTGGCATTGCACCAGCCATCACGTTGGTGACATCCCTGAGTGTCTGAGATCTGTGCACAGGAAGAGTTGCCTTATTCATCCAGTGCTGAGTTGTCCAGCAGGATGGGCAGAGCTTGGAGCGAGAGGGCTCCCCCAAAGCAGTGAGAGAAGGGCAGGAGGCAGGCAGAAATTTGGGCTTGGGACTGCTGTGAGCTCCAATTGAACTTCAGGTTCTCCTTCTGATCATTCAGCAGCTTTCTGGGATCTACCTGGAGCATCTCAGTGATGGGAGAAGCAGGAATGGTCTCCTCTTATTGCTGCCCTTAGTCCTGCCCCTTAGAAAGCACAGATTTATTTATTATTGTTCTCTTTTTAAATAATAAGAAATCATACCCCAGAGGGCATCTATCCCTCCTGACCCACCTCATTCTTGTCTCCAGTCTCAGCAATGAGATGCTGCAGTCCTTGGGACCACTCTCACAGTTGGGCTGAACCAGGACAGGTGATGATTCCTGGCATTCTGCATGTGCTGAACACACACGGTCCCACAGCAGACACTGTGCAGCGCTGTTGCTCTTTGCCTACCTCCCCATGTCCCAGTATACCACTCACCACAAGCTTTAGGTCTTTTGGGGGTAGAAAAATTAGAAAACACCAGTGTGGAGCAGTGACTCTCTTCTATTCTGTGGGTAGTTTAATGGAACTTAGTTTGTTGCTACTTTTCATGGTTTTGGTGCAGGGTTTGATGTCCTAGCTCATCTCAGGTTTGTGCAAGGTGCTGTAAGTGGGCTCATCCTTTCTTCGCCTTGCCTATCTGTGCTCAACTCCTACTGTTTCTCTTGTAGCAGGCCCCACACAGTCTGGCTGTGGGGTGAGCAGGTTCTCCTGGCTGACCCAATGGCAGACCAACCCTGTGCAAAATCTGACAAAGGGACAGGATTTCGTGTCAGCTCAGATGGTGAGTTGACCACCTCATTGCTGGGTCCTGTACCATCTGCATCCTCTCTCTGTCTTGAGAGTGGCTGTGCTCTGTGATCAAGCCAAGGGAGGCTGCTGTCAATACCTTAACCATGTTGCCAAAGGATGCTGGAAGGGAAAGCAGGAGAAATGATTGATTAGAATTCTGATCTAGGATTGATGGGACAGGCAAATGGCTTGGGAGAAAGCAGATTAGCCAGCAATCTGGTGCATGGGCTTGGGCACCTCACCTATCCCTGTGCTGCCTTGGCTCCACCCTTCTGCACCATGACCACAGGGGAGGCAGGACCAGCCCCCTGTCTCTGTAGGATGCTTCACACAGTGGTGCCCTGTCATGCTGCGGCCTCTGGTCTCCATCACAGCCCTACTACTATTAATAATCCAGAGGATTAGAAAGATAAGCCAGTTACAGAAAGACTCAAGCTTGTCAGTGCTGCCCACTGCCTTGTGGTATTTTAGAGGTGGGAGAACTGCTTCGTTCTGTTTACTTACAGTCCATAATTTTGGAAACGGTCTAAGAGATGCTCAGGTTTTATTTCACTGCAGACTCCTTAACGCAGGAGACATCTGTGCTGACAGAATTATCTTTTTCTTTTTTTTATCCTCTTCCTTACAATAATGCCTTTAACAAGAGCTGGCCTTTAATGGGCAGCTCAGCTGCATCCCTCCCCCCAGCTTGGGGGAGTTGTCTGACCAGAGGCACAGAAGTAATAAACGGGCAGATCAAGTACATGTATTTCAGTTGCAAAGCAGTGTATGTCAGATATTTAATATCTATTTCATCCTAAAGAAAGTCGAATATTTTATTTATATGTAGATGAAGTGCAATAAAACTCTGCCCTTTGCCTTTCCCAGCCAATGAGCAGCAAAAGGCAGTGGTTGCTCTTTGGAGTGCTCAGTGACACACCTGCCTAGCCATGGGCTCCAGCAGGGCTGGGGTCTGGCCCCACCCCATGGTCATCCCTAGTGGGCAGGGGCTCCCTGTGTCGGTCCCAGGTGGGTTTTGCCCTACGGGAGGGCTGCAGGGCTCCATGGGGTCACTGTGGTGAAATGGTTGTTTGCCACACACTGGAGGATCTAATTGAAGCAACTCTGTGTCCTTCTGGGGTTTGCCTGGAGGATGTACTGAGCGTGGAAGGGCAGCCCTGTGCTGGCTGGTCTCTTTTTAGGGACAGTTGTCCTTGTTTGATGCAATTCTGTGTGGATTTTGCCTCCTCCTTGATGCAAGATTTTCTTTTTCCTGCATGAAGAGTCATGGTCTTCTCTTTTCAGGTGGGGTCATAGAATATAATTTGTTGGAAGGGATCTGCAAGGATCAAGTCCATCTCTGTTCTTCAGGAGACTTCAAAGTAAAGGATGGGAGTTCTGGGGCCAGCCCATTGCTGTCCCCTCAGCTGAAAATCTGTGTCACTCTTAGCAAGCAAAACCAAAGAATGGCACTGGGCTGATGCACATGCAGGCATAGTCAACTCCCAGTTCTGCCTACCATAAAGGCAGAGCATCCCAGCAATGGCTGGAAGTGCAATTGGAGGCATAAGTGAAGTTGAGTAGAGAGCTGCTCTTCCTGAGAAAGGAAAATCTAAGGTTATACACAACCATCCAGCTCCTTCCAGCTGCAAGACCTGCCTCAGCCCTGCCCGGCAGCCAAACTGCAACTCACACACACTTCTCTGTTTCTTTTTTCTTTCTGCTGCTGTGCTTTAGCACAAGAGGAATCCAGGAGAGGTGCTGTGAGTGGGGAAGGCAGGCTGAGATGTAGATAGAGAGGTTTGTGCAACAGATGTTACCTGGGAGCAGCACAGCCAGCGTGGGCTTGAGCCCTTCAGTGCTGCAGGACAAACAACCTGCCAGTTGTGCCAGAGAGCGGGGCTGGGCTGCTTGCCATGGGAAGGGGGAGAAGAAAGAGAAGGAGCTGGCAAGGAGTGCACAGCGGCTTGGCTCACTGCTCCTGCTGCTGCTGGAAGACTCGGGCTGCTTCTGCTGGAGGAACTTTTCAGTCTGATGTGGCACCTCTGCTGCAGCATCCAGCTGTAATAGAGATCTCACAAACATGTTTGGAAAGGATAAATGGGTATTGAAAAGGGAGAAACTCGGTTGCCAAACATACGTTCCCAGAGAGGGATTTTCTGGTGTCTGGTCTAGTGAATGTCTTGCTGCATACGTAGCTTTTCTAATGGTGAGCTCATTTGTGGGTTCTCTGATGTCCCATAGTGTGGCTGTGTCAAGTGAGGGCACTGACTTTTTCCTTTTCCAGGCTGCAAAAGAACTTCGTTTCTGTAAGGCTGCCAAATGTGGTGGAAGTGGGACAAAACATCCTACAGCTGTGAAGTGAAACAACGAGACTAACAGAAAAGCAGTGCATGCAGAACTCACCTACTTTCCTCAGGGAAACAGGCTGAGCACTGGGGTCTTGTCCAACAGAGGATCACGTCGAGCTGAAGTCCTTGGCAGTGACCCCAGATCTCATGGGCTCTGACAGTGCTGGCACAAGTGCACTCAGGGGTTCCCCGGTGCAGCTCATGCTGCTGAGCCCCAGCCCGGCCCTTGCTGCACTCTGCAGCACGCAGGCATTTTGTGTGCAGGGGGACTGTGTGGGACCCCTGCAAGCAGAGCAGTGTTCACATGAGTGGGGAGGCACTGGGGTTTTCGCACTGAGATTTGGGAATGTTCCTCCCACCCTGTTCCTCCTGAGTAGTTGGTCAAAAATGTTTATCAAGGGCTAGAGAGGAAACCTGTGTGTATTATATCCCAGACCAGAAAGCCAGAAAAATCTCCCTGAAACCACAGGGTCAAGCTGGCAGCTTTGCAGTGCTGATTTACTGGTGGCTTAAACAAACTGAGGCAGATTTGCACTCCTCCTCTCTCCTCCTGCGCTACCACTCCACGCTGTGCTCCACAGGCAGCCTGAGCTGCATGACTGCCCCTCGCCATGGGGTCACCTGGACTCCGCCTGCAGCCAGGTACAGTGAGGCTGCAGTCCCCAATGGCCCTCAGATGGCAATGATTTCTGGCAACGGTCCTCTCCTTCCCCTTCCTCTGAAGGAAGAGGGGACTGAAGATGTAGTCTCCTCATCAAGCTGCTGAGTTAATTGTCCCCATCCATGCTCCCAGGCTGCAGTCAGTGAGGGGAAGAGTGCTCAGCTCTGACCCCATTTCCTTTCTGCTGACGTTAATTCGCTTGACCTCATGTCTGCCGAGCTCGTGCTCCCTGGCAGCTGACAGGCAGGTGTGAGGCAGGCAGGAGGTTGGGGAAGGAAGGGCATGTGGTCCTCAGCACAGCTGCTTGCTCAGCATGTGGGAGAAAAGTGCTCCTTGCTGAGGATCAAGATGGGAGTCTTGATCCGCTATTCCCTTTTGACGTTGCATGTCCCTGCAACAACAGGTTTCCTGACGACATGCAACCTTTGCACAGTAGGTGGGTCTCCTGGGAAGTCATAGAATCATAGAATCATAGAATCATAGAATCGTAGAATTAGCTAGGTTGGAAAAGACCTACAAGATCATCCAGTCCAACCATCCACCTACCACCAATAACCCCACTAAACTATGTCTCTCAACACTATATCTAAATGTTTCTTGAACACCTTCAGGGATGGTGACTCCACCACCTCGCTGGGCAGCCTGTTCCAGCGCCTGACCACTCTTTCAGAAAAGTAGTGTTTCCTAATGTCCAGCCTAAATCTCCCCTGGTGCAACTTGAAGCCATTCCCCCTCGTCCTGTCACTAGTTACAAGAGAGAAGAGGCCGACCCCCAGCTCACTACAACCTCCCTTCAGGTAGTTATAGAGAGTGATAAGGTCTCCCCTGAGCCTCCTCTTCTCCAGACTGAACAATCCCAGCTCCCTCAGCCGCTCCTCATAAGCCCTGTGCTCCAGACCCCTCACCAGCTTTGTCACCCTCCTCTGAACACGCTCCAGGGCCTTGATGTCTTTTTTGCAGTGAAGGGCCCAAAACTGGACACAGTACTCGAGGGCTGTAAAAGGTGGTCCCTCTTGTTTCTTTGGAACTCAATTCCCCATCTGCCATTCTTGTCTTGCATGATACAGTGATGAGAGTTCAGATATTCAAATAAGCTATGTAGGGGATGACGAGGTGGCCAGCTCCAAGCTGCCCAGCAAGTAGGATCTGTGGTGGTCAGACCTCCTGCCAGATGCCGTCGGTCTCCATTGGGAAGGGATGATGTGGTTGCTTGTTAGTTATTGAAGCTGTGACTGTTTTCCTCTGAAAAATGGACAAATTTGTCAGCACAGCTCTGTTGGTATTGACAGATGTCCTGCACCCAGATGACGCCATGGGATGGAATTGATCTGTCCTTATGAGGCTATTGGTGCGGGGAGCACAGTTGCCGTCATTTTCAATTGAAAAAGGCAAAAGCTCCAATGTTTTGCAAAACTCCTCAGTATGGAAATCACACCACAGCTCTGATTCCTGCAAGAAGGTGACTTTGCTGCCGGGGCTTACAATGCACCTCCAGGTTAGTTCTTTGTAGGAATTACAGGCCTGTGCCCAGAACATGTCAACAGCCCACCGCAGTCATCCTTGAAACCCAAACAAAAATGAATCTTTGCTTCTAGGAGAGAAATTCAGATGTTTTAGATGAGGAAGCAGGAGAAAAGATGAGCATCAGTGTTCTCCTCAAGTCCTTCATTTGTTTTCTTTTCCTGTCTCTTGGAATACAGCCCTTTCCTCTCTGGAAGATGCCTTCACTAAGCTCAGCTTTCCCAGTTCTGAATCTCAAGAATGTGATAAACCTTAGTTGATTTTTCCAAGCAGCTTGAACTGGTGTCAGGGCCATCTGCTCTCCAGGTCATTATAAGAATTTGCACCGTAAAGCTTTGCCATGTGTTCTCTGCAGATTACATACACCTTTGGCTGCGCTCTTGTTGTTAGCTGCTCATTATTGGTTGGTTTGAAAAGCTTTCCTTATAAATGCCCTGTGTCCCAACCACACGTGTTGTATCAGTGGTTTTATAATGACCCATTTGGAATTATTTAGCCAGGGAACCTTGCAGTTTTTCCTTTCAGTGTGTCCTTATAAGATGCCCAACTTCTACAGTTAGTCTATGAATGTACCCACACTATTAGATCCACTTGTTTATAATAGCAACCAAATGTCTTCAAATATTCAAGCCTCCTTTTATTTTTTACAGCACTGGCAATAAGCCTTTACATGTTAACTCTTGGCCTCTCTGGGTAACCTCTTATTTAAAAGCAACTTAATTGACTTTACCAGGCCTGGGCTATTTTTCATTTCTTCCTAGAGGACTCATTACTGGAGATGGATGTTTATAAACTGGATCTGGATCTTTCTCTCCCTCTCTCGCACACACAGACACACACACACTCTTTTACCCCTTCCTGCCTGTTTACACCAGCAGTCCACAATCATATTCGTGGCTTCACATAGCTTGGCTGAGGTTTTGTAGTGATGAGCCCATGTAAAAAGGGAAAAAACAAAGCCAAACATTTAAGAGCTTAAAGGGAAAATGTTAAACTGCTCAAGGGTTTTGGGATTTGTGTGTCACTGAGATGGTCAGGATTAGAATAGAAATTTGATTTCTTGATACAAGCTGGTTTTATATGAGTATATATATGTGTATGTGTGTGCATATATATATGTGTATATGTATGTGAGACGTAAAACAGATGAAATACAGAGGTAAACTGGATCCAGTGTTCTTTTTTCTTCATTCTTTACCATTTGGAAGCAGTGCTATCATTGTTACTTTGAAAAAAAAAAGAGAGATGAATTGAAGCATGTTTTAATCAAGTCACAGGCTTTGGCATAACAAATCCTCAAGCATCCAACTACCTGTAAAAGCTTAGGGCAGGAGCATTTTTGGACACGTGAGCCTGCCTGTCCCTGTAAGCAGGACAAATGTGCAGCTTTCAATACAGAGCGCACCAGATCCTCAGCCCATCCCATGCTGCAGTGAGTTTCATGGTGGCACTGAACCTGCTGTGATTCCCCTCAGTTACCCTTGCGGTGTAATGCTGTCCCTGCTTGGGGTTAAGCCAGGTGATCTGTGCTGACAAAGGGCTCTGGACACCCCTACATTTGCTGGGTGGCATCTTCTGCTAGCAGGTGCGCAGCCCCCTGGCCCATGTGCTCCTTGCTTTGCATCCATCTGTGTATCCACCAGCAGGAGAGGTAGCAACACCAATTACATCACATTCTTCATCCTTTTTTTTCCTGTTTCTTCTTGGTATCTGATTAATCCACTTCTTGTTCGTGAGCTTTATCTCATTGTAAAGACCTGATTGGTGCCGAGCTGCAACACCTCCCACCTCTCAGCCCAGTAGAGGTTTCTGGGAGGGTTTTTCTGCTGACCCAAGCTCTCCCTGGGACTAATCAGTTACATTTACTGGATTTTAGAGAAAACCACAATTGAAGAATCTGGATTTTGAACAGTTCTCCTGTCACCTTTCCCCGAATTTAATCCACACATATTATTTTGTACTCCTTCTCTTTTTTCTATTTTTTTCCCTATTTTTCTCGTCCTCCTTCCCCCCTTTTTTAAACCTCTCTTGCTCTTCACTAGTTCCCTTAACTGGGTAGCATCTGCCAGATTTATTAATGGGCTGTGTAACCCATTTACAGGGCCATTAATGCAAATATTAAATAAGACCAGGCTCAACAAAAGATCCTTGGAGTACTCTGCAAGATACCTCCCACAAGTGTAATACTTGGCTTGCAGCCTTTCTGGCAGGTTTGAATCCGCAAAGCAATGTTCATGTTATTATTGTTATTGTTATTATTATTGGCATTAGGAGATAACTGGAGAGCCAAGCCAAAAACCAGCTTTTGTGGCGATAGGCATGGTGCACACATGCTCTAATTATTTATGAGAACACAGTGGAGTCTCAGCATGATGGGGGTCCTGGTTTTGTCCAAAAGCTGCATACAGAAGAGGCAGTTCCTGGTCCTGGGGTGGCTACAGCATGAAAACAATGACCTAAATGAAGGATGAGAAGGGTGACGGCAAGATCAAGGGCACTGCCATAGGCTTTGCCCTCTGACAGCAGCCATGCAGTGGCCCACGCTGCCTCTCAGTCAGGTAGCGCTCATCTCCATCTGCTGGGTTTTCCCTTCTCCATTAACCACGAGTGCCGGGCACCTCCTGATCAGCCCAGGGGGTGTGTGTTCTCAGACATGCTTCCACTGCCCGAGGTTGCCATTTTTGTAAAATGTAACATTGAACATCTT